>NW_015161993.1:350738-360738 GCF_001447785.1 Gekko japonicus | reverse complement strand
TTCTTTGGGGGGCACTGGCTAAATCAATTAAAGGTAACTCACATGCTTCAACCGGCCCCAGAGAGAGGTGTGGTGCATGGAGAAGGCAAGGAGAAGTGGCGACGCAGGGGGAGTCCATGGCGGCCACCACATCTTGCCAGAGAGTCGGGTGCGGGGCTGGGCTGAAAGGAAGTTGGAGGGAGGGTCGGCAGGAAGTTGGGGGGCCAGGCCCCAAAATGCCCCACTGTAGCTATGGGCCTGCTCATAGGGCTTGGTCTCAAGGCCCCCTGATCATCCTCATCGCTCTCCTCTGCACCCGCTCCATTCTGTCCACGTCCTTTTTGAAATGAGGCCTCCAGGATGGGACACAGTACTCCAATTAGCTTTGAACAGGCTAATCAGTATTCCAGTATGCTTTGAACAGGTGAGAACAGGTGTGAAGCTGCCTTATACTGAATCAAACCATTGGTTCATCAAGGTCAATATCGTTCATTCATTGGCTCTCCAAGGTCTCAGGCCAGAGTTCTTTCACATCACCTGTTGCCTGGTCCTGTTAATTGGAGATGCCGGGGACTGAACCTGGGACCTTCTGCATGCAAAACAGAGGCCCTTCCACTGAGCCATGGGCCTTTTTGATTTTTGTTCCCTAAATCCAGGTTGTGTAAAACTTGCTAAAGCATTACGGATCCCGAGTTTCATTTTCTTCTCCTCCAGCCTGAAATTAGCCTGCGTGGGGTTACTTCATATTGTCTCTATAAACATTAACCTGTCCCGCCCGTATGGAAAATACGCCCCGATAATTCTGATCTCGGCTCCGCGCGGCGTTCGCGTGTGCATGTGTTCAAAGAAAGCTGTCTGGCTTTGAGTTATTATATTAATAAATGCAATAAAATTGTAACCGTGCACGCTGTGTGCACGGAGAAAGAGCTCACATTCATCTGATACAGAATGTGTTATGAATGATTTACTCCGCTCAAGCTGACACCTGAACAAAGGAGAACGAAAGCGGTAATAGCTTTCAAATTATGAAGATGTACAACACTAAAAAAAGGTGCTTCTTTTGGAGATAATATCTAGACAAGTTATGGTTAAGAAATTAAATGGAACCCTCTCGAAATGAAGGGATTTATCATTGTACAGCACAGACGGGAGTTCCCTCTAGAGATGCCCGCTTCCAGGTGAGACCCAAGGATTCCTCGAAATTACAGCTCATCTCCAGAATACAGAGCTCAGTTCCCCTGGCGAAAATGGATGTTTTAGAGGGTGGACTCTGTGGCATTGTACCCCACTGAGGTCTCTGTAAACCCCAGGCTCCAACCCCAACCTGGAACTGGCAACCCTGCCCCCCCCACACACACACACCTTTGTTGGTGGCCAGGGAGGACGTAGCACTCCTAGTGTTACAAAACACTGCAAATATTTCAGTCATCTGCCAAGATTCAGAAACACAACCAGATTTTTTTAAAAAAAATCCTGAAGAAAAGTTTTTTTTTTTTTTTTAAGGGATCAAACCTTCACAAAAAAGGGACAACGACATTTGCCCTTGAAGATACCTGAAATAAAAAAATTAACCCCTGGCCATCAGAATTGACAACAGTTTAAAGAGCCTGCCTGTCACACAAAAAAGTTTAAAAGACCCATTCCTTCACCAGATACCAAAGCTGGTCAAAAGGCCCATCTGAAAGTGAATGATGGAATAAATAAATAAATAAATAAATAAATAAATAAATAAATAAATAAATAAATAAATAAATAAATAAATAAATAAATAAATAAATAAATAAATAAATAAATAAATAAATAAATAAATAAATAAATGGTCCATCTGAAAGAGAATGATGGTCCCGGTCATACGCAGACTTAGCCGCACGATAGGGATGAATGCCGGGCGGATTTTAAGGGTGCGATCTCACGGAAACATCTGGCAAGTGTCCCACACCCATCGGTAACCCGTATCGCCCAGCTGAAGAAGCAGAGTTAAAAGATACTAGGGAAAGTGCAGTATTGTCTGGAAAACGTGTGGCGCGGGCGGGCGTCTGATCGCGGAAGCGCTGGTATCCCGTTGCATCCGGCACCTGTCCGCATCCCACCAGATTTGTTTTGGTAAGCCTCCGTGCGCACAAACACGGTACTGCTTCATTGCCACGCTTCACCATCACCGTGTGATCGGCGGCTGACGGCCTAAGCACGGAGCCTCGGGGGAACGTCGGATCGTGATACCGCACTTCATTTTGCTCTGGAGCACAAAGCCTCACCCCCCTCCCCGCATTATCTCGCTTGTGTGACCGGGGCCTATGTTTTATTTTTACAGAACACAACCAAAACTGAACTCCACCTTTTTGGCTACCACAGAACTACAAGAGCTGAAGAGGTCCAAACAACTCTAACTAGAGGCCCAATAACCTCCGACATATACAACTGATGCAAGAATAAAAATTACCCTCGCTCAGAGGAGCCTGCCCTTGTGTTTCTGCTTGAGTCCTTGTTCTGAGTGTGGCCAGCCTAGAACACTGACTTACTCAAAGATATAACGAGCAGCCTCCTCTAATGGCAAGTGATTCTTTATCTTTGGGGCTCAGGATTAACTGAAAAATCGAGTCATATCTGAAGTAGAAATATCGCCTCCTAAAACAGATGTTGACTGGAAGGAGGCATGGCCACAGCATTAATCATACAGAGCATCAGCAGTCACACTCCTTTGTAGATGGTGTGCTTACAATGTTGTATATAAAAATAGAAAGAGGGCTCAGGTAATAAATTCCATATGTAGAAGAATCCCTGGGGATTAATAAAATTCGGGAGGCATGAATAAGAACACGGGAACAGTTCTCATGTTTCACTCTTTTGTTAACAGCGGATTAAAGAATAAAATCTGGTTCTCCCCACGTCAGCACAATAAAACAAATCGCTTTCCTCTTCCACCGTGGCTAGGCTCGAAGCCTGCATCGCCGCTGCAAAATAGATTAAACGATTTGTCAAGTTCTGCAAGCGAAGACGTGCGTGTCTCCTTCGTGTTCAGGACCTCTTGCTTTCCCCAAGCTGAAATGAGATGAGTTCAGTGGCAAGAGGAAGAATGAATAGTGTCGTGCTAGAGAAAATAGGGTCGGCGTGCTCTGGAGATGTTCACAACCAAAAAGTCGTGTAGTGTCTTTTATTTGGACCAACCCAAAATAGCACCAAAAAACATGGCGTGAAGGCTTTGAAGTTCTCCAGAACTCTTAATTGGACTGAGCACCTTAATTGTATTTGTATTGGATTGGTTTTAAATTGTATAATATGTTTTAATTATTGGAACAGTATGTTTTTATTTGCAAGATTTCTTGCCCTGTAAGCCGCCCTGAGCCCTACGGGGGAGGGCGGGATATAAATCTGATTAATAAATAAATAATAAATAAATGTATTCAGAAGCTGCCTTGAATGCATTAGATGTAATGTGAAACATCTCATTAGGAAGCTAAGCTATGTTAAGCTTCATCTTGGACAGGGATTCAAGTCTAAGACAAATGTGTCCAATCACGTTCAAACAAACTGTAAGCGGGAACAAAGGTGATTGGTTGTTATATGCTCAATCGTATTGGTTGATACATGTACAGTAGGCGTGGCTATATTAGCCGGGAATGGTTTAAAAGCAGAGCAACTGCAATGGAAAAGCTGTTCTGGCTATCAGATGTTGTACCGTGTTGGAGAAGTGTTCGTGTTGTGTTGCAGATTAAACTTGAGTTTTGGCTGAAATCACTCTCTGACTATTTGTTAAGCTCAGGACTTAACAGACTGGATGTTAAAAAGCAGTGATGAGGGTAGAGTTGCCAACTCCAGGTTGGGAAATGACTGAAGATCTGGGGGTGGAGTCCAATGCTCCCCCTAAGCTGTGGAGTCTTGTGAGCAAAAAGTCCACTTTGTGAGTTACTGGCATTAAAGTTGTGAGCGAGCCATTTAGCTATTGCATAAATCAGGTTGCTCTGGAGCCCTCCTTCCTGAGCGAAGACAAAAATGTGTGAGCTGGAGGCTAAAAAACTATGAGCTAGCTCACACTAACTCAGCTTAGAGGGAACACTGGTGGGGTCTGGCCGGGGCTACCAACCTCCAGGTGGCACCTGGAGATCTCCTGCTATTGTAATTGATCTCCAGATGACCAGGAAAGTTGTCCTTTCCTACAGGGAAACTGATCACTATAGTACAGAGTTCAGTTGTAATTCTAGGGATCTCCAGGCCCTACCTGGAAGGTGGCAACCCTAGAGGGGGGGGAAGGAGAAACCATTTCAAGCCCTAATCTTTAAGACCTCTTGTCTGCCTCCTGTATAAGCCCAGAAGACCGTTGTCACTATATCTTATAGCTCGGTTTGCCGACCTCCAAGTGGTAGAAAGGAAACAAACAACCGTGATGTAATGTGCCAAAAAAAGTCTTCACAGACTTGAAATTTCTTTTTCCAGAATTCAGTTTACTTGAAGCAATCCAAACGCCATCAACACACCCACGAACCGTGCATATTATATCTCGTTTCGTGTATAACTTTATCAAAGTGGGTAGCGTTGAAATACCTACATAATATTAATCCATTTGGCAACCACTCCAGTTCTATCTCCTAGTAACACTCATCAAATCCATTAGTGTAATGAGTGTTACTAGGAGATATGACTAGAATCCCTGGGATGCTTTAACCAATGATTGTTAGTAAATAGGCTTCAGTTTCCCGGGCTTTCTTCCCATTGGCTTTCTGCCAAGGTTCCCTTCCAGGTAAGTCCAAACAACAGCACACAAGATAAGCAGATTCCCCTATAATGACTGACTTTTAGACCTTGCAACATACATATTTCCGACAATTTTCAGGGTGGGGTCTGGGGCATGGAGGGAGCTCAGTGGAGTACAATGTCCCCCAGAGAGCGCTGAGGTCAGGGTCACAAAATCGTTTGGCCCTCCCTGGACTGAAAGACGCCAGACTGGCCTCTACCAGGGCAAGGGCCTTCTCAGTGGTGGCTCCACACTGGTGGAATGAGCTCCCGGAGGACATCAGGGCCCTGCAGGACCTTTTACAGTTCCACAGGGCCTGTAAAATGGAGCTCTTCCACCCGGCCTTTGACTAGGAGCGGCCACTAATAACATCAATTACATCAGCAACATCAACCAACATTAACCAAATGGGATAATATGAACTAACTATGCCGGACGCCGACAGGAGCCATTTTTTGGGGAACATCTATCATGGCCACCGGGTTGTTATTGTCACCAGCACTTTATTTCTATTTTATTCTATTTTATTGTGAGCTATGTCTTGTTATGTTCGTGTTTTAGTGTGTTTTTAACCCTTATTTGTAAGCCGCCCTGAGCCTGCCTGTGGTGGGGAGGGCGGGATAAAAAATGAATAAAATAAATAATATACCGTCCACCCTCCAAAGCTGTCCTTTCCTCTGGGGAACTGACCCCTGTCGCCTGGAGGAAATGGCTGCTTGGGAGGGTGGAGTCTCTACGGCATTATATCTTGCTGAGGTCCCTCCCCCGTCCCCTCCCCTGACTGTACACTCCCTAGGCTCCGCCCCCCCCAAATCTCCAGGGATTTCCCAGCCCAAAATTGGCAAGCCCAGGCAGGACATATATCCTTGCAAGCGAAATGCAAGCTGATTTCACTAACAGGCACATTTGCAAAAAAAATAAAATAAATAAAATTGCAGACTCCATGGTTTGTTCCCAGCTTAGTCTTGGCTTTCTTAATTCCGAGCACTGTGCAAAGAACGGGCCGGCTCACCCACGGCAAACAAGAGTCCAAAGAAAACAGGTGTGATCTTTGAAATAATAAATCCGCCGCCAAGACTGCCGGCAGCTTCTTCGAACGGGTCCCTGGCCTGGCGAGCTTTTTTAATATTTTATTTCAGACCTGCCTAACACTTCCGGCTCTTTTCTTTTCTAGCAATCATGCAGCCTGCGTGGCTCTTAACAGCGCAGTCATCAGAAGCAATTAGCATCCATCAGGTAATCTAAGAGATCAAGGCTAGTCGGGCTGGAACGGAAACGCAGACAATTGAATGTGTCAGGAAAGCTCGGGGTTGAGAGAATCAGAGCCGAGACGCCTGCCCTGGAGGGGTTTTCTGGAGCGCGTTCTCATTACCTGTCTGGAGTTATCCGCCACTCTCTTCCCCAACGCAAGGGTCTGTAGGCAGTTTCCTGGGAAACCTGGCAGAAGGGTAGCTTGTGTCAGGGGGCTAATTGGAAATCCATGCTGCGGCATCCCGAAATATGAGTTCCATTTTGGGAGACATCTCTGCCACCTTCTGTCACAGCAAGTCGAGGTATAGAAACGGTATATTACAAGGTGAATAAGCAGGGACGGAAACGCTCACGAGATGAGGGGTGTCTCAAGCCATTTAGCAAACCCCATCAGCCTGCTTCTTTGAGAAATGACAAAAAGGTCTCTGCCTCAAAGAGCTTACAATCCTTGAACTCTAGGATGTTGGCTGAAGTGGATTGTAGGGACCGTCTCATTCCACTCTTGGTCCAGCCGCACGGGCTCCCGGATTGTTTCTGGGCACAGTTCATGGTGCTGATGCTGACCTTTGAAGCCCTATATGGTTTGGGACCAATGTATCTGAAGGACCGCCTACTCACCTATGAACCTGCCCGGCCACTACGGTCATCTTTGGAGGCCCTGGTTTGGGTACAGAGAGCCAGTTTGGTGTCGTGGTTAAGTGCACGGACTCTAATCTGGGAGAACTGTTTGATTCCCCACTCCTCCACTTGCACTTGCTGGATGACCTTGGGCAAGCCATAGTTCTGACAAGAGCTCTCTGTCTGTCAGAGCTCTTTCTGTCAGAGCTCTCTCAGCCCCACCTACCTCACAGGGTGTCTGTTGTGGGGAGGGGAAGGGAAAGGAGTCTGTAAGCCGCTCTGAGACACCTTTGGGTAGTGAAGGGCAGGGTATAAATCCAATCTCCTCCTCCTCCTCCTCCTCCTCCTCCTCTTCTTCTTCTCCTTCTTCTTCTTTATATGATTAGCCAGTGCCCCCTAAGAAATTTAAATGCCCCCTGATTTAAAAAAAAAAACTGGCTACGGGCCTGTGTGTTGCTGCTGTTCCTCTTGGTTCATTTTAATAGTTTTTAAGAAGTGATTTCCGTATCTATGTTTTAATTCCTTTGCCACCTTGGAGGTCCTTGTGAGGGCAGAAACGAGGGATATAAATTTGGTAAAATAAAAATAAACTCAGCACCAAGAATGCAATACAGAGAAGGAAGGAAGATGGTGGGTAAGAAAATACGTTGAGTTATCCATAGGCAGGCTTCAATAAACTGGAGTCTTATGGGACTTTAAAAACTAATAACATTTTTATTCCAGCATACGTTTTCATGGAGTACAGCCCACAAAATTTTATGTTGGGATAAAAATCTGTTAGTCTTTAATGTGCCACAAGACTTCTGTCTGGTTTCCCCCCCCCCCTGCAAAAACGTCACGCAAATTTCCTTCAGTGGCACTTTAAAGAGTAACAAAACTTATTTCAGATTTTCCTATTCATGCATTGTTTTGTTCACAGAATGAAATGTCTGTGCCATCTCTTCCTTCGGCTTTGAGCGACTTCCTGGGTTATATCACCTCTCAAGCTTCACGTACCATTTTCTTTCTTTCAGACTGATACTGAGGGAGAGGTAAGGCGCCCTTCTTTAATTCACATAAACGCAGAGAGGTTTCTGTTCCAGAGGGGAATGACTGGTTGGCCTAGGACTAAGGTTGCCAGTTCTAGGTTGGGAAATTCCCGGAGATTTTGTGGGTGGAGCCTGGGGAGGGCGGGGTTTGGGAAGGACCTCAGTGGGGTATGTTGCCATGGTTTCCACCTTCCAAAGCAGCCATTTTCTCCAGAGGAACTGATCTCTGTTACCTGGAGACCAGTTATAATTCCAGGAGATCTCCAGCCTCCCACCTGGAGACTGGCAACCCTACCTAGAACAGATGCCCCTGTGATCATCAAGGTTTCCAACCTCCAGGTGGGGACTGGAGATCTCCTGGAGCTATAGCTGCTCTCCAGGCTGCAGAGATCACTGGAGAAAATGGCTGCTTTGGAGGGCGGACTCTATGGCATTCTACCCTGCTGAGGTCCCTTCCCTTCCCCAAATGCCACCTTCCCCCAGGCTCCACCCCCAGTTAATCCCCAGGAGTTCCCCAACCTGGGCTGGCAACCGTTGTGTGAGATAAAGAGGAATTTCACATTACCCTTTTTAACCCGTTTTGAAGCTGTTTTTGATCCATCATGGAGTAAACCGGTATAGGGCTGCTATTTCACACATGGCTTTCCCCTTCCAGTAAAGAGCTGGATCTGAAGCGATTTGCCATTGCTTTTTCCCCACCGTTTCTTGCCCGCCGGGTGATCTCCACCTTTTTTTTTAATGTTCACTTTATTGCGCTATAGCACTATAACAAAACACTCCAGGCATTCCAATGGCGCTGATATATTGCTGTTCCATTATAGCGTTATAGTGCTATAAAGCAAACTTAAAAAAAAAAAGCCAGAGATCGCCCACGTTGGCAAAAAATGGTGGGGAAAAGCACATCGGAACCGGGAGAGGAAACTGAAGACTACTTCGAAGCGGTTGACAGGTAAAACGCTTCAGCCCCATTTCCTAAATGGGACAGAAGCGTTTGTATGTGAAATTACAAATATATTCTGGTAGGGAACCGGTTCTAAAATGGTTGTGTCTGAAATGACAGACCAGAAACCATTTGGGAACCGTTCCTCTTCCGGATTATATAATCTGTCTGAAATTCCTCAAAGCCTACTCATGGGTCAAAGTCTCTCAAAGCCAAATCAACAAATTGTAAAAAAAGGGTTTTCATCTGTGCACGTACAAATACACTAACAGGGAAATCTAACAATGTGAAAAGGATAGAAAACAAAGGGAAATCTAACAGTGTGAAAACGATAGAAAACAAAAGGAAAACACAGTCTGCTTACTGCGTTGCAACCTCTTTATACTTCTCAGCGTACACAGGTTGGGTTCGGGGTCCCCACCCTATGTCCTGTGTTACAGTCAGGTGTGAGTTGGGGTTTCTCCTCAATTCCCTCTTGTGTGGGGCTCAGTTCAGATGATGTCCGTGATACTCAGTGAGAATGGGCTTCAAGCTTCCCTCCCGCACTGTTTTCCCCACCAGAAACAGTTCTGTAGGGGCTGCTGTTTGGGGAAGCCAAGGAGTGCTCACAGGGCTTCTCAAAGATCACATAGAGGGCCCATTCAGAAGTCGGCTGCTGGTATAGTTTTGAGTACTAGCGGAGGTTCGCTGAAACGAATACAAAGTTGGCTGACACTGTAAAAGTGCTAGTCTGTCATGATTAAAAGTCCCCTAAATGAAGCAGACCAGAAGAATTAAAGCAAACATTGGAATTTGCTAGCACATTAACACTATATTTGATTTTAACGCTGTTTTTATATTGTTGTGTTATTTTTATTTTTATTAGGAACTGTATTAATGTAAAATGTAAAACTGTATTATTGTAAAAGCAATGGTATTCCCAGTAGTCATGCATGGCTGCGAGAGTTGGACTATAAGGAAGGCCGAGCGCCAAAGAATAGATTCTTTTGAACTATGGTGCTGGAGAAGACTCTTGAGAGTCCCTTGGACTGCAAGAAGATCAAATCAGTCAATCCTAAAAGAAATCAACCCTGACTGTTCCCTGGAAGGCCAGATAATGAAACTGAAGCTCAAATACTTTGGCCACCAAATGAGAAGGGAGCACTCCCTGGAGAAGACCCTGATGCTGGGAAAGACTGAAGGTCAAAGAAGACGGGGACGGCAAAGGATGAGATGGTTAGGCAGTGTCATAGGTGCAACGAACATGAAATTGAGCACACTTCAGAGGATGGCGGAAGACAGGAGGGCCTGGAGGGAGATGATCCATGGGGTCGCGAAGAGTCGGACTCGACTGTGCAACTGAACAACAAAAATTAATTTAATGAACGTCTGTTTTATGTATTATGAGAGCTTTTATTCTGTTGTGAGCCGCCCTGAGCCAGCCTAGGCCGGATGGGCGGGATAAAAAAATCAATA
>NW_015161993.1:335171-350347 GCF_001447785.1 Gekko japonicus | reverse complement strand
CTGCTTTGCAGCTCCACTGCCGAGCCCTATGAGGGGCCCGGCGGTGGACCTGCAAGGCCGGCGGGAGTGCGAGGAAGCCCCGCGGAGGCCCTCCCTGGCCCCAGGCAGGCAGGGGTGGGGAGAGGCAGGGAGGAAGCAACTTACCCTCCCTCTTCTCCTCCCTCCTCCTGGCTGAATGAGGGCCGGAAGCGGCACGGCCAGAAGCAGGGGGCGGGGCTTCGTCATGTGCCCCGCCCCCGTACCTCACCCGGGGGAACTGCGATCCCCCGCGATCCCCCCAAAATGACCTCTGTGTGACCCACACATCATGTCACTGCATTCTTCCAAATGGTGATATGCTTAATGATAACAATATGCTTATGCTTTCTTTTTGCATTCACTTCACCCACGTATCTCACTTTTGTTGCTAACCTCCAGGTGGAGACTCCCAGAATTACCACTGATCTCCAGGCATACGTAGCCGCGCTCGGACAGGGACACTAGACTCCGACCTACTCCGTCCTGGCAAGATGGACTCCCTCTGCCGTGTCTGGGTGTCTGGCGTCTCCTGGAGCGTCGCCTGCCTCTTCCTCTCCCGCTGCAGTCTGTCATTTGTTCATTAGAATACCATCTGCCGCTTCGCCACGGCACCCCGAAGGTGACCGCGAGCAAATCCTTCTCCATTTCCTTGCGATAGCGTCACCTTGGCTCTGACAACAACATTGATAAAGGGGTGTCAGGCGGAGAGACGTCCCCCGTCAAAGCAAATGTCGAAGGCACAGACACTCTGCAGGCTAATAAATGGTACCCTTTCTACATCCTGACTCATCCCGCGACACGCTGGTCTTTAATGAAAATTGATGCCGCCCTGCCTACTGGGTTATATGTTTGGAATGCTGTAAAGAACCAGTTGTGAGAAAGCTTTACACTCACCCTTGCCCAGATGTCTCTGGGGGCGGCTTGGTCTCACCCAGAGTCAATTTCCCTTTAGATGCAGGACCAACTATGTCATTGCCAAAGGTGGATGGGGAAACAGGGGAGGAGCTGTGGCTCAGCGGCAGAACATCTGCTTGGCAGACAGAAGGTCGCCGGTTCAATCCCCAGCATCACCAATAAGGGTCAGGCAGTAGGTGATGGGAAAGACCTCCGTCCGAGACCCTGGAGAGCCACTGCGAGTCTGAGTAGACAATACTGGCCTTGATGGACTGATGGTCTGATGCACTATGGCAGCTCAACATGTAGGTGTAACTACAGTCTCTCACAGTTTGAGCTGAGCGTGGCTCATGTGTGGTGTCCAAACAGGGCCCACAAATCTGCATCTGTATATAAAAGGCTAGCCGTTGATCCCAACGACTCACCTTCTACCTGACTGGGCCAGCCTTTCAAGGTCATTTGCATATGCGGGCTGATTGGACCTCACTTCATCCCACCCAAGCTGTGGAGGCTTGTGAGCAAAATTTCTACTTCGGAGCTACTGGCGTAAGGCTGTGAGAGAGCGATTTGGCCACTGCATAAATCAGCCCGCTCCGGAGCCCTCCTTCCTGAGCGGAGAGAAAAATGTGTGAGGCGGAGGCTGAACAACGGTGAGCCAGCTCACACCAACTCAGCTCAGAGGGAACACCGGCTAACACCTCGTCGATTTTGAGTCCCGAACAGAAGCCTGAGGGCCACTCTGTAGTTAAGGTACTCCTTGACAGTGTGATAATGGTTTCCTTGCTTGGAAGCCGGATGGCCCCGACTCTAGGATTGTGGAGCCCCTCTTCGATCCCAAGCTGAAGAGGTAGCGCTGACTGAAGAAGTTTCTATTGTCCTGTGGCTGGTATGACTGCACTCTGAAGCGCACGGGATGCTGTTACCTTGCCACCGAAGTGGCACCTATTCATCTACTTGCAACCCCTTGTTTTCGCACTGCTAGGTTGGCAAGAGCTGGAACCAGGGATGGGAGCACACGTTTCTTGAGCTGCCATCTACTCACCTACTGGACTGCCCATTGGTGTCCTAAACAGTGAGCCACTGTGTCGGAACACAGAGGTCATTTGCATATGTGGGCCCGATGAGCCCTCGCCTCCAACATTCTAAACAGTTTGCTGTTGCTGTTGGGAGTCACTGATTGTGTCCTGAGGTAAAATACATCTCCCAAGGGGCACTCGCCCATAGCCTCTTTCTAGAGCTCGTCGTATGTATTCCCACAATGGGCCTTATTCCTAGTTTATATATGAGAACATAAGAATCCAGCTGGATCAGACCAGTGATCCGTCTACTCCAGAGTCCTGTCTCACACAATGGCCAGGCGGTTCCTCTGGAGGTCCAACAAACAGGGCATGGAGGCTGAGGCCTTCCCCTGGTCTTGCCTCCTGGCGATTGGTATTCAGAGGCTGACTGCCTCAGAACACGGACGTTCCCCTCAGTCACCATGGCTAGTCGCCACTGATAGACCTCGCCTTCACGAAGCCATCTAATCTCCTTGTAAAACTGTCTGGGCCTGTAGCCATCACTACATCCTCTACTGGAAATATTTATAGCCTTCCAAATCTATAATAGAAAAAGAAGAAGAAATTGGATTTATACCCCGCCCGTCACTACCCAAGGGAGTCTCAGAGCAGCTTACAAACTCCTTTCCTTTCCCCTCCCCACAACAGACACCCTGTGAGGTAGGTGGGGCTGAGAAAGCTCTGAGAGAAACTGCTCTTTTTCAAAAACAGCTCTTATCAGAGCTACAGCTTGCCCAAGGTCATCCAACCAGGTGCAAGTGGAAGAGTGGGGAATCAAACCCGGTTCTCCCAGATTAGAGTCTGCGCACTTAACCACTACACCAAACTTCAAATGCTGATGTGCTTGGGGAGGGGCCATGGCTCAGTGGTAGAGCATCTGCTTGGGAAGAAGAAGAAGAGGAGGAAGAGGAGGAGGAGATTGGATCTATACTCCATCCTTCAATTGGAGTCTCAGAGTGGCTTACAAACACCTTTCCCTTCCCCTCCCCACAACAGACACCCTGTGAGGTGGGGGGGGGGGGCTGAGAGAGCTCTGAGAAAACTGCTTTTTCAAGGACAGCTCTTGTCAAAACTATGGCTTGCCCAAGGTCATCCAGCAGCTGCGAGTGGAGGAGTGGGAAATCTAACCCGGTTCTCCCAGATTAGAGTCTGCACACTTAACCACTACACCCAAATGGACCCAGGTTCAATCCCCGGCATCTCCAGTGAAGATCAGGCTGTAGGTGATGTGAAGGGCCTGAGATCCTGGAAAGCAGCTGCCGGTCTGAGTAGACAATACCGGACTTGACGGACCAAGGGTCTGATTCACTATAAGTGCAGCTTCATGTGTATATGTAACAATAGCCCCTCACAATCTGAACTGAGCGCAGCCCATAATAACTATCGTATGGCAGTGGGTGTAGTATAGCCAGGAGTTCTGAAGATTGTCTGGCAGCTCTTTTTGTGGCCAGATGGGTTTATTTTGGGGGCTGAGAGAACTGTGACTGACCCAAGGTCACCCAGCTGGCTCCATGCGGAGGAGTGGGGAACCGAACCCGGTTCTCCAGATCAGAGTCCGCCACTCTTAACCACTACACCACACTGGCTCACCGCCGCCCATGTGTCGTGTCCAATCTGGGCACTGTGACCTGCAGGGCTGATTCAAGATATTCGTGTTGCACCAAGCGAAGCACACTCCTCCCTTCTTGAATCTGCTTTGTCAACAGCCCAGGAAGTGATGCCAGCCACATCATCCTGCTGATGATGGCTGAGAATCAGCTGAATCCCTCTGCAGCCACTTCCCAGAGCGCTGCTCCAAGCACTTGCTTAGCCAGGAACCGCATGAATACCCAGGCTTCCTTCTGTTGAGCCAGAGCATTGGTCTACCAAAGTCAGTATTGTTACTCTGGCTGGCAGCAGGCAGAGGTCTTCCCCATCACTCACAACCTAATTATTTTTCTCTTCTTAACTGGAGATGCTAGGGATTGAACTTGGAGCCTCCTGCCTGTTGGAAGCGAGGGATTCAGACCCACAGCTATGGTGGGACTTATGGGGGCTTTGCCCCCTTTCTTAAAGGCACAGCCCCACAAGAATTTCTCCTGTAAATGCTTTTATCAGTCATTTTAAAACATTTTTTTTAAAGGCATGCACTCCTTTAAGCAGAGGGGGATGCTGTAGTCAACTAATTCCTGCACTGAGCAAGGGGGTTGGAGTAGGTGACCTCTAGGATCCCTTCTAACTCTGTAACAAGAAACTGGTCTCCTTTAAGAGAGGTTTTCTGCCTAAGTGCAAAGAAGAAGGAGGAGGAGGAGGTTGGATTTATACCCTGCCCTTCACTCGGAGTCTCAGAGCAGCTTACAAATACCTTACACTTCCCTTCCCCACAACAGACACCCTGTGAGGTAGGTGGGGCTGAGAGAGCTCTTTCAAGAACTGCTCTTTTACGGACAGCTCTTGTCAGAACTATGGCTTGCCCGAGGTCATCCAATAGCTGCAAGTGGAGGAGTGGGGAATCAAACCCGCTTCTCCCAGTTCAGAGCCCACACACTTAACCACTACACCAATCTGGCTCCATGTGTAACTTTGCTTCTTCTCAGCACACACAAACCAGATAGGCTCTGCTGTGTTATGTGCCTTGAGCACTCTGCTAAGCAAATAACTCCTCACTGCCATGCAAAGCAGATGCTCTACCACTGAGCCACAGCCCCTCCCTTATCCCTGTCTGCCAACTAGGAACTGTGAACACAGAGAGGTTGTCCAGGAACTTGACCACTCACAAATATTTGGGTGGTGGGGGTCAACAGTTCTTTCAGTGGGTCACAAGTTGTAAAGACCAGATAGGGTTGCCAGCAGTGTTCCCTCTAAGCTGAGTTAGTGTGAGCTAGCTCACAGTTTTTTAGCCTCCGGCTCACACATTTTTGTTTTCGCTCAGGAAGGATGGCTCCAGAACAAGCTAATTTATGCAGCAGCCAAATCTCCTGCTCACAACATTAATGCCAGTAGCTCACAAAGTCGAATTATTGCTCACAGGGCTCCATAGCTTAGAGGGAACATTGGTTGCCAGCTCCAATTCCTGGAGATTTGGGGGTGGTGACTGGGGAGGGAGGAAGTTTGGGGAGGGGAGGGACCTCAGCAGAGTATAATGCCATAGAGTCCACCCTGCAAAGCTTCCATCTTCTTCATGGAAACTTAACTCTGTCCTTTGAAGACTAGTTGCAATTTCAAGAGACCTCCAGGCCCCATCTGGAGACTGGCAACCCTAAGACTGGAGGAAAAGCAACATCCCATCAATGAATTACAGGCATAAGTCATTAACGGTCTACAATGACAATGTAGCATTTTGTAGGGTTGCCAACCTCCAGGGGCCTGGAGTCCTCCCAGAATTACCACTCATTTCCAGGCTACTGAGATCAGTTCTTGGAAGAACATAAGAAGAGCCCTGCTGGGTCAGACCAGTGGTCCATCCAGCATCCTGTCCCATACACTGGCCAACCAGTTCCTCTGGAGGGCCAACAACAGGGCACAGAGGCCGAGGTCTTCATAAGAACACAGGAAGAGCCCTGCTGGATCAGACCAGTGGTTCATCTAGTCCAGCATCCTGTCTCAAACAGTGGCCAACAAACAACAAATACCATGCACAGATGATTATAACATATCATAAATAATATTATATTTTAAAAAAAATATTTTACAATAATTTCTTCATATATAATTAACCATCTTAATCACAATTCACTATAAGAGATATCAAAAATATCAAATATCATCTCCACAGAATCTCAAAAGATAATGTACAACCTTATAATTAATATTAGTCCTCCTCTGTTTCAAAAGGGAGGACTCCTTAAAGTCTCTTCATAACATGTGCTCTGTCTTCGTCCAACAGAGGTCCAGATATCCTTCTGTTTCAGAATCTTCCTCAGGGAGTTCAACAATAATTTTCAGCAAAAGATAGCAGGAACAGAATAGGTTACAATCCTAGTAGTCTTATAATAGACAGAGTCTCAAAGAAGTGAAAAGTTCTTACCCAAAGTTTTAATCCAAAGTTCTCTTTCAATGAACGCTGCAAAAAAATTCTTTTTAATGAGCTATGAGCACCGCAACCCTAGAGTCAGATTCGACTGGCTTTCAAGCAAGGGAACCTTTACCTTTAAAGGTGAAAAGCACATTCAATCACTCTTTAGCCTTGCAAAGTTTTATAGTGCACAAAAGGCATGGCTAATTAAAGGGACCCAGTCCTCTACTCAAAGTCAAGCTTGAGAATCTGTCCTTACATTAAAGGAGTATACATGCAATAATTCACAGAAAACATGATAAGTCATTATATTGATTTAAACCATTTGGTTCCAAGGTATTAAATAAAGAAATAAAACATGCCTCCTGTTGATGTAAAAGTTTATTAATATCCACCCTATTATAGGAATGATTTATAATTTCTTTAAGTACAAAGAATCTTAAGTCTTCTGGAGCATGTTTCATGGAGGAGAAATGGTTAGTTAAAGGGGCATCTGCCACTTGATGTTTAAGACGTGATTTATGTTCCAGGACTCTTGTTTTAACAGGCCTCATTATACTTCCTATGTATAAAAGCTGGCAAGGGCAAATCAAACAATAAATACAATGTCTAGTATTACAGTTAGTGAAATTATAAAGTTTAAAATTACCTGTGTTAGGATGTGAAAATTCAGAAATGAATTACTGATTGTAATACCTATCTACATTATGAATCTAATCATCCCAAATGCTTAAAATCCAATCTACCTTATGGACAATATCTAAGACTTTGCATATGCAATCTCTGTCAGCCCTCTCCCAGATCCACTCCCAAAGTCTCCAGTTATTTTCCAGCCCGGAGCTGGCAACCCTACTACGGAAGTAATCAATGATATTTGTTATGATGTATTCTATAAAATTTTGCATTTCGTATGGTTCCCCCTTTTTACTCTTCTCTATGTATATTACTGTTTATGGCGGTGTTATATGCCAATAAAGGCTAACTGACAATAGATGAACCGTTGCTCTGATCCAGCAGAGCTCTTCTTATGTTCTTATGATATAAAAGAAAGTGGTTGTGTGAAGGAGGCCAAATGGAAAAAACACATAGGCCAGACTCAAATTAGGGAGGACAGGTCTATCAGTGGTTACTAGCCATGGTGGCTGAGGGGAACCTCCGCATTCAGAGGCACTAAGCCCAGGGGTCATTTCGTAGAAAAAAAGGTGGAGGAGCTCATTAGCATAACTCATTAGCATAACTTATTTGCATATGCCACACCCCCTGACATCATCGGAAGTGTGTCAGAAGGCAACACCCACCGCTCAGGCTCCACTGGACTCTTTTGGATTGCTAGCTATGGGGGGGGGACGTGCAGATCTGTCCTCGCAGAGGAGAGAGCGCTTGTACCTGAATAAAACCTGGTCTTAAAGGTGCCACTGGACTGTTTTGGGCCGGGCAGGGCTCTGCAACCTACCTGGCTGCTTCTTGCTCTGACTGAGGGCTACTGGGAGCAGGGGGTGGGACTTGTTGCATGTGCCCGCCCCCTGGGCTCTTTACTGCCAGAGCTCCGCTGCTGTGCGCTCCTGCAGGAAATGACCCCTAGACCTCTCCTCCATGAATCTATCTAATCCCCCTTTAAAACTGTTAATTCCTGTGGCTATCACTACATCCTCAGGCAGTGAATTCCACACTTGAATCCCTTCTCCTGGAGGAAACAGCAGCTAAAAAGTGCGGACTCTGTTGCCAGTTTGGTGTAGTAGTTAAGTGTGCGGACTCTAATCTGGGAGACCTGGGTTTGATTCCCCACTCCTCCACTTGCCCAAGATGACCTTGGGCAAGCCATGGTTCTATCAGACCTGTCCTCTCAAGGACAGTTCTTGAAAGAGCTCTCTTGCCCTACCTACCTCACAGGGTGTCTGTTGTGGGGTGGGGAAGGGAAAGGAGTTTGTAAGCGGCTCTGAGACTCCCATTGAAGGGTGGGGTATAAATCCAATCTCTTCTCTAGCCTCAGCAAATTCCCCTCCCCAAAACCTGTCCTCCCTAGACATAGCCTCCAGATCTCCCAAGAATTTCCCAAGCTGGGGATGGCAACTCTAATTTCATAAAGTGAAAGATTTCAAGAAAGGCTGCCAGAACTGACTATCAGGGGATTGTCTGCACACACTGGTTTGTGAAATGGTTATATTATATTGTGCGGCTGAGTGAGCCTGGGCCCCTAACATTTGGGAAACCCCCATCCCCAAAAGACTTGCTCGAAATAAAGAACTAGAGCCAAATTGTCTTTTCTCAATTACCGACACCTCTGGAGGCTATAAGGTTACTATGGCAACGTGCCCACAAAAGCCATGTACAGAGGTGGCCAAAAATACAGAACAGCAGGGAAAGTCATTTGAATCTGAGAGAGTTTTAAAAGTAAAATTTAGGAGAGTTTTAAAGACCTGCTTGCTCAGTCTAACCTGTGGTAGCAAAGACTTCCTGACTGAAGCGCTTATATTTCCCCTTAATGTATACATTAATTTATACAGCTAGATGTCACTAGGACAGTGGAAAACATAAGAATGGTAAAAGTGTGCTATTTTTTAAAAAATGCTGGGGGATAATAATCTTAAAAAACCCTGCTGTATGCCGAAGTGGAAGGTTTATTTGTGAAGTTCTTTATGGTATTTCTGGTGCCACTGAAAAGGAAGAACAACAATAAGAACATGAATTATAAGAACAACAGTAAGTTCCATTTGTCTGGAGAAATGTGCTTTGCATTGAATAAAACTTTTTTGGTCTTAGATTTCTTGGAATTACAACCGATCTCTAGACTACAGAATCAATTCCCCTGGAGAAACTAACTGAGGTCCTCCACTCTCAAACCCTGCCCTCCCCAGGCTCCATCCTGGTGCAGCAGTTAGGAGCACAGACTCTAATCTGGGAGAACCTATTGAGATATATGTCAGAGTGATAGAGGTAGCAAGCAGTTACTATAGATCAGTTTGAGCTGTTTGTCAGACCTAGCTGTCATGCTAGTAATCATGTAATTACAGCCAGGTGTTTCTAGCAGGTGTTGCTCTTTCAGGGCTTGTTAGAGCTAGTGATTGCATCACCTTGTTAGAGATTGGCTGGGGTTTAGCCTAATAGCTATCAGTTTAGTAAGCTGGTGGGGACTTAGTTCTCATTGACTAAGGCACGACATGCTGTTCAATACATTACATTACATATTAGACTTTTATACTGCTCCTTCCCGAAGGCTCGGAGCGGTTTACATAGACATTTAATTGCCCGACTATATAAACTCTCTGTGCACCTTCATAACTGGTCAGTCTCCCGCTTCTTATTTACAACACCCAATAGAACCAGGTTTGATTCCCCCACTCCTCCACATGCAGCTGCTGGGTGACCTTGGGTCAGTCACAAGTTCATTCAGAGCTGTTCTCTCAAAGCCAGTCCTCGAGAGAGCTCTCTCAGCCCCACCTACCTCACAGGGTGTCTGTTGTGGAGAGAGGAAGGGAAGGAGATTGTAAGCCGCTCTGAGTGAAGGGTGGGGTATAAATCCAATCTCCTCCTCCTCCTTCTCCAGGAATTTCCTAACCCGGTGTTGGCAACCCTGGTCCAGGGGCACTCAGTGAGTTTCATAGCTGAGTGGGGAATTGATCCCAAGTCTGCACAGAAGTAGTCCAGCATACTAACCATTACATCACACTGACTTTGCAGCTGCCTTTCTATTTCCTATGGATGAATCCTACGGTTTACTCACAGGGAAGCAAGAGAACTGGCTAGCAACCCAGTACAAATCTAACAGTCCAGGGAAACTACCATGAGGTACCAACTGATTCCACTACCACACCCCTTCTCCCTTCACATCTCTCTTCCCTGACATCTGTTCTTCATACTCTGACAATGCCCAGGGCAAATGGTTGCTTGCTAACTGCCCCCACGCTTTGCAGAGCTACCTGGGAACAGGGTCTGGCACTGCCCGTTGCTCATCTGGAGATTACAGCAGTTATGTTCTGCTCAGGATGTGAACTGCTCTGCTCAGTAGGGGGGAGGGAAATTAGAGGGAACATTCTCTCATAAGAACATAAGAGGAGGAGAAGAAGAAGAGGAGATTGGATTTATACCCCGCCCTTCACTACCCAAAGGTGTCTCAGAGTGGCTTACAAACTCCTTTCCCTTCCCCTCCCCACAACAGACACCCTGTGAGGCAGGTGGGGCTGAGAGAGCTCTGACAGAAACGGCTCTTTTTCAAGGACAGCTCTTATCAGAGCTACGGCTTGCCCAGGGTCATCCGGCCAGGTGCAAGTGGAGGAGTGGAGAATCAAACCCGGTTCTCCCAGATTAGAGTCCGCGCACTTAACCACTACACCAAACTGGCTACAGAGTCTGCCCTTTTAAGCTGCTGTTTCCTCCAGGAGAAGGGATTCAAGTGCGGAATTCACTGCCTGAGGATGTAGTGATGGCCACAGGTAACTGTTGGATGAGGCCAATGGCCCATCTAGTCACTCTGTCACACAGTGGCCAAAAATACCAGGTGCCATCAGGAAGTCCACCAGTGGGGCCAGGACACCAAAAGCCCTCCCACTGTTGCCCCCCCCCCAAGCACCAAGAATACAGTGCATCACCTGCCCCAACCTGTGAGTTCCTATCTATACCTTGTGTCTAATAGCCACTGATGGACCTCTGCTCCATATGTTTATCCAGTTCCCTCGTGAAGCTGTCCATGCTTGTAGCTGCCACCACCTCCTGTGGCAGTGAATTCCACGTGTTAATCACTCTTTGGGTGAAGAAGGACTTCCTTTTGTCTGTTCTAACCTGACCGCTCAGCAATTTCTTGGAGTGCCCACGAGTTCTTGTATTGTGAGAAAGGGAGAAAAGGACTTCTTTCTCTACCTGCTCTTTCCCATGCACAATCTTGTAAACCTCCTCGATCATGTCACCCCTCAGCTGTCGTTTCTCCAAGCTAAAGAGCCCTAAGCGTTTTAACCTTTCTTCATAGGGAAAGTGTTCCAACCCTTTTATCATTCTAGTTGCCCTTTTCTGCACTTTTTCCAATGCTATCCTTTTTGAGTTGTGGTGACCAGAACTGTATACAGTACTCCAAATGAGGTCGCACCATTGAATTATACAGGGACATTATGATACTGGCTGATTTGTTTCTAATTCCCTTCCTAATAATCCCCAGCAGAGCGTTGGCCTTTTTTATTGCAGTCACACACGCTCTCCCTTCTTGTGTGAGCAGAAAACAGTGGTAGAATCTGATGCATCATTCCCAGTGGTGGATCAGGATCCATCCCCCTCGGCCAGCCTCAACAGCTTGGTGTTTTCCGTCCCCCCCTGGTTATATGGAAGAGCTGACTGTGAGGGTGATCTGAATATACAAGGATTTTGCAGTGAAATTCTGCCCTGGTGTCTTTTGAACCCTGTTTTGGATAGCCCAGGTTAGCCCCGTCTCACCCAATCTTGTCAGATTTCAGAAGCTAAGCAGGGTCAGCCCTGGTTATGACTTCGATGGGACACCAACAAGGAAGTTCAGGGTTGCTATGCAGAGGCAGTCAATGGCAAACCACCTCTGAATGACTCTTCCCTTGATAACCCTATGAGGTCACTGTAAGTTGGCTGCGACTTGACAGATACTTTCCACTACCACCTTTTGACACTTTGGGAGGTGGATTGATTGGTGCTGGGAGACAGTTTGGTGTAGTGGTTAAGTGTGCGGACTCTAATCTGCGAGAACGGGGTTTGATTCCCCACTCCTCCATATGCAGCTGCTGGATGACCTTAGGCAAGCCATAGCTCTGTCATAAGAACATAAGAGACGCCAGTGTTGGATCAGGCCAAAGGCCCATCCAGCCCAACACTCTGTATCACACAGTGGCCAGAAATACCAGTGCCATCAGGAGGTCCACCAATGGGGCCAGGACATTAGAAGCCCTCCCCCTGTTGGCCCCCCCCCCCAAGCACCAAGAAGACAGAGCATCACTTGCCCCAGAGTCCCACTCTTCCACTTGCAGCTGCTGGATGACCTTGGGCAAGCCATAGTTCTGTCAGAGCTGGTATCTCAAGGACAGTTCTTTCAGAGCTCTCTCAGCCCCACCTACCTCACAGGGTGTCTGTTGTGAGGAGTGAAAGGGAAAGGAGTTTGTAAGCTGCTCTAAGACTCCAAGTGAAGGGCAGGGTATAAATCCAATCTCTTCTCTAACAGAAGCCAACTCAGCTGGTAAGAACTATACAAACAAGGAAGAGAACCTAGTTGCTGCAAATATTATACATCTTTATGATTCAAATACAGGATATTATGACTAAAATGTAGACTGTTCAGTATGTTCTAAATAAATAAATACTGCCTATTTGGGTGGAAAGACGGCATAGCAATGCTTTAAATAAATGAGAAATGAAAATGTTGACGCAAATCTAGTCTTGTAGTATTATAACGCATATTCCAGGAATGTGGATTCCAAAAACTCTACCAAAACGTTTCATCCAGTGAACTGCATCTGCATTTTTCTCCCTTCTCCCAAAATACTCCGACTCGAGGGCACCCAATGAAGCTGAGGGGCGAAAGGAAATCATACTTTACAGAGTGATTAAAATGTGGCATTCGCTTCCAGAGGGTGTAGTGATGGCCACAGGAATAAGCAGCTTGAAAAGGGGATTAGATAGATTCATGGAGGATAAATCTATCAATGGCTACTAGCCATGGTGACTGAGGGGAACCTCCACGTTCAGAGGCACCAATCCCCTGGATCCCAGAGCCAGGAAGCAACATCAGGGGAAGGTCTCGGCCTCTATGCCCTGTTGTTGGCCCTCCAGAGGAACTGGCTGGCCACTGTGTGAGACAGGATGCTGGACTAGGTGGACCATCGCTCTGATCCAGCAGGGCTCTTCGTATGTTCTTAGGATATATAATTTCTGGTGCCTCTGAAAAGGGAGAACAGCAATAAGCACATGAAGATAGATCAAGATGGGTAGCCCTCAATGCTCCCTCTAAGCTGTGGAGTCTTGTGAGCAAAAGTTCTACTTTGTGAGCTACTGGCGTTAAAGTTGTGAGCGAGCGATTTGGCTGCTGCATCAATTCATTTGCTCTGGAGCCCTCCTTCCTGAGCGAAGATAAAAACCTGTGAATTGGAGGCTAAAAAATTATGACCCAGCTCACACTAACTCAGCTTAGAGGGAACTCTGGTACCCATGTTAGTCTGTCTGTAGCAGTAGAAAAGAACAATCCAGGAGCACCTTAAAGACTAACAAAATTTGGGGCAGGGTGTGAGCTTTTGTGAGTCGCTGCTCTCTGAAGATGTGAGCAGTGACTCACAGAAGCTCCTGCCCTGCCAGGTATTTAAGGTGCTCCTGGACTCTTGCTCTTTTCTACGGCTATTAAAACAGTTTGCAACTATTATTGCTCCGGATATTGTGCTGCTGAAACAAAATGTAGCCAGTCCTCAAAGTGAGACTCCTGTTTATTCTCACAGCAATAGCCTAACCTCTCTGGAATTGTAACCATGGAAGGCACCATTCTGAGCTGAAGGCGGGGGGGTATAAATCCATCAAGCTCATGAATTAAGGTTCCTGCAAAAAAAAAAAAAAGATTATGCACTTCATGTGTAGGGTTGCCAACTCCAGGCTGGGAAATACCTGGAGATTTTGGGGGTGGAGCCTGAGGAGGGAGGGGTTTGGGGAGGGGAGGGACTTCAGCAGGGTATAACGCCATAGAGTCCACCCTCCAAAGCAGCCATATTTCTTTCCATGAATATTGATTATGGAACAGGAATTAAACATTTAAAACCTTGGGAAGTCTTTCAAGACACCTGGAGCAGGCGCTTTACCTTTTGTATGTAATCATAAAAAGGATGTTAGCACTACTGATGAAATAGTTATACGACTGTTTACACTGAATGTATGAATCATATCAGGGTTGTGTGTACACTAACAGTATGAATCACATCATGGCTGTGTGTCCTTTGATCATTTCGTGACCTCTCATTGTTTAAAAATTTCTGTAGGTGAGCTAATCTCTGACGACTGGAGAACAGGTGAGTAATTTCAGCATCACTAAGAGTCCTTGTAGATAAATTAATTACTAAGTTTGGTGCTTCCTCTGTGAGGGTGGGTAGTACTGCTTGTGATCTCTGTTTCTGAGGCTGTAATCCCTTGTAAAAAAATTCCTGTTGTTGTTAGGTCTGTTCCTTCTATACCTATCAGTGGTAAAAGCGGGAGGATCTCCAGGCCCCACCTGGAGGTTGGCACCCCTATACAAAAAACAAGGCACTCTCCAGGCACCACCTGGAGGTTGGCACCCTATAACCCCAGGCTCCTCCTGGAGGCTGGTAACCCTGCCTCCGATGCAGCGAGGTCTGATTCACGACAGCGGACGCAGGAGGAGAAACGCAACTGAACTTTTAAAGCAGTTCGAAAGCAAGAAATTGCAAGTAGATCAATAGGGACCACTTCGGTGGGAAGGTAACAGCGTTCCGTGCGCCTTGGTGTGTAGTCACGCCGGCCACATGACCACGGAAACGTCTTCGGACAGCGCTGGCTCTTCGGCTTGGAAACGGAGATGAGCACCGCAACCCTAGAGTCGGATTCGACTGGCTTTCGAGCAAGGGAGACCTTTCCCTTTCCCTTTCAAGGCTCCTCTGCTTCAGTGCACCTGCAACAGAAGGAGCCCCTCCGCCCCACTCTCCCTTCTGACTCCCCCCTCCCCTAAAGGAGGAACTACAATTCCCAGGAAGCCCAGCGCCTTCCTTTCTTTTAAAGTCTACGCACGTGGCCCCGCAGGGAGGAGCCGGGAACGTCACATTCCTGCATTCCCTTCGCCTGTGTCAGCGCCCGGCTCCTGCCTGGACGGTGCCGCCGCTGGGCAAGCCTGGCCGAGCGGGAGGGAGCCCAAGCAAGCCCCCTTCCCCTCCCTCCTCTCCCTCCTTTGGGACCCATGAGCCTCCCGGCAGGGATCTGACCCTGGAGCTCCCCCCCCTCCCTCCCGCCCTCCCTCCTAGGGATCCAGCCTCCCTCCTCCTCCTCCCCCCGGAGCCTTGGATCCTCCAGCAAGGTAACCATATCTGGAGCTCTGCCGCGTCGGGGGTCGTTCAACTGCGTGTTGTGGCCGTCGAGGGGTCGGGGGGGGCGGCATCTGCCCGTCGCCCCCTCCGCAGATCTCCCGATTCCCTCCCGCTGCAACGTTGCAAGGAGGGCGGGCGGGAGGGAGTCACTCCTGCAGCGCCTGGGAAAGGGGGGGGGGTGCTTTGTTGTTGTTG
>NW_015161993.1:325743-335138 GCF_001447785.1 Gekko japonicus | reverse complement strand
CTCCGGGCCTTGGACTGGGGTTGGGGGGGGGGAATCCGTGCTGTTGTGTTGTGCTGTTGCGGATGTCACCTTCCCACTCCGGCGTCGCAAGCAAGGCGGGGTGCGGGCGGCGCTTTCCTTTGTTTTCCAGTCGCCGCGCCGGAGGGCTCGGCCGGCTAAACTTGCACGGGGCGGTTTGCGCTTTCCAGACGCGTTAGAATAAAGCGCCCTGGGGTCGGGGGCAGTGTTCCCTCTAAGCCGAGTTAGTGTGAGCTAGCTCAGCATTTTTTAGCCTCCGGCTCACAGATTTTTGACTCAGCTCAGGAAAGAGGGCTCCAGAGCAAACTAATGTAGGCAGTAGCCAAATTGGCTGCTCACAACTTTAATGCCAGGAGCTCGCAAGGTAGAATTTTTGCTCGCAGGACTCCACAGCTTAGAGGGAACATTGGTCGGGGGACACCGGCGGCTGCTGCTCCTGCTGCTCCCGGCTTCCCTTTTCGCCTGGCTCCTCCGTAGGCCGCCGAGGCGTCTATTTTGCTTTCATTTTTCAGTCCTCCCATGTGATTGGCGCCCCCCCTCCTCCTCCAACCCTCCCTCGCCCGGAGAGACGCGTGTCGACGGCGTGTTGTCTAGACGCTCCGCTCGCCCCCCTCCCCTCCTCGCTCCCTCCCCTCCCTCCCCCTACACCGATGCGGTTGATGGCAGGGAAAGTCGGCGCTGCTGAATTTGCAGGCAAGCGGGCCTGTGCGGGGCGATTATCTCGATGATCCCTCCTGTTTTCCCCCTTAATGCATCATTCCGACATAATCTCCGGGACGCGCGGAGAGACCTCCTGTCCCAGGATTTGGGGGGAGGAGGGGGGGAGCGACCGAAGATACACGATTCTCGGTGGTGATCTGGACAGAGCGCTGGCGGAGGCTGCAGGCTTTTGCTTCTCTCTTTCTTGTTTTCCTAATGCTCCTTTCCAGAAATTCATTGAAAGCGGGTTTGCGATTTTCTCGGATTACATTTTAGGAAGCGACATATAAGGAGAGGGAGGGAGAAGGGCTCTGTCTACTATTTCCCATCGAAAGGGCTTCAAATCCTGCCTCCCCCCACCCCCACCGACCCTATTGCATCCTTGCAGGTGAAGGGCTTTTGGGGGGGGGGCAATCTTTTTGTAATTTTTTGGTAAACAGCGTTCTGTGTGCCTTGGTGTTTAGTCATGCCGGCCACATGACCACGGAAACGTCTTCGGACAGCGCTGGCTCTTCGGCTTTGAAACGGAGATGAGCACCGCAACCCTAGAGTCGGATTCGACTGGCTTTCGAGCAAGGGAACCTTTACCTTTTTAATCTGGGAACTGTTTTTAAGACTGTCCTGAATGGCATATTAGTGTAACTTAATGATTTTTATATTAGCTGTTGTAGATTTTCCGGGTTGTCTGGCTGTGGTCTTGGCATTGTAGGACCTGACGTTTCGCCGGTAGCTGTGACTGGCATCCTCAGAGGTAGAACACAGAAAGAAGGAGTACAATTTTTATATTGTGTTTTAGTGACTGTCATACATTGCACGGAGCCCTGTGAATGCTGGGATGGGGCGATTAATAAATTTAGTTTATAACTAAGGAATAAATACATGGTGTACCTTGAGGTAATTTCCTTTCCCCGCCCTTTAGTCTTCTGGGCCATATAGGATTAATTGTATAGAGGCGATTGTAATCCTTTTAGCCTTACCCCTTGGCCCTGGTTGTTCTATACCGATTTCCCCCCCCCCCCTGCTTTTATTACATGCACACACACTGGGTTAGATCCTGTTGGTCAGCCATGTTGATCATCTGAAGCAATAGAACAGATTTAGAGGGCCAGTGGGTCCTTTAAGACCAACAAAGGTTTATTCAAGGTAAGAAAGCTCATACCTTGAATAAACCTTCGTTTTCCTTTAAGAAGAAGAAGAAGAGAAGAGATTGGATTTATACCCCGCCCTTCACTACCCAAAGGTGTCTCAGAGCGGCTTACAAACTCCTTTCCCTTCCCCTCCCCACAACAGGCACCCCGTGAGGTAGGTGGGGCTGAGAGAGCTCTTTCCAGAACTGGCTTTGAGAGAACAGCTCAGAATGAACTTGTGACTGACCCAAGGTCACCCAACAGCTGCTTGTGGAGGAGTGGGGGAATCAAGGACAGCTCTTATCAGAACTAGGGCTTGCCCAAGGTCATCCAGCCAGGTGCAAGTGGAGGCGTGGGGAATCAAACCCAGTTCTCCCAGATTAGAGTCCGCGCACTTAACCACTACACCAAACTGGCTTTAAAGGTGCCACTGGACTCTAAATTTGTTTTACGGACTGGATTAGATTTTGTTTGTTTTTGTTCTGCTGACGGTGCCTTGGGATCTTGTTGCTAAATTAGAATCCAAGACCCTGTTTGTTGACAGGGGCAGAAGTGGCCAACTTGGGAGGGGGGGCACCAACTAGGCAGGGTGACCGGGTTGTGGCTTTATGAGTTCCAAAAATGCAGGTCCTGAGGCTATCTGGATTTTTAACCAAAAAAACCCCTCCCCATTTTAAAGAATCCCAAAGGTTTGTTCTCTGAGTGGCAGTGGAAGTACATCACTCCAGGCTTAAAAATCAAATGCGATTGGGGTGTGTGTGAAAATATTGCCTGATAATTTTTTTTAAACCTGGCTAGTGTCATACTGCACTGGGGTTTTGGACTGTACCAGTGGCCTTGTTTCCTATCCTTTCTGAGTCTACCTAGATAATAGCTATCCCTGGATTGCTGGTTTTTCTTACAATCCAGGCTGCCTTCTTAGCGAGAAGAATTGGGGAGAGGAGGGGCACAGGAAGATCAGGACAAAAAAAGCCCAGGGCGGCCATCCCTGAATGCCAGTCCACAGCAGGCACAGTGACCCGCGTTGGTCAGCGGTCCTTGCAGTGATGGTGGAGGAGCCCTCCTAGGTTGGAGACGGCTTTTGGCTAGATCTGGGTGCGGTCCCCTTTTCCTGGTGATGCTTATTATTCCTGGTCTTTTGTGGCTGGGGTTATTATCTGCTCCCTTTCTCTCTCCCCCCCTCTCTCCATGTTCCACCATCTCCTTCCTGTCATCCTTCGTCATGGGCAGAATAAACGCTTCCCCAGATTGGGGAGGAGGGGGGCGGCGGCGGCAGAGCCTCCTGTTCCCGATCTCGGCCACGTAAGAGCTTGCTCTCGGCACATGGGTTGATGGTGAAAGCGGCTGCGGCAGTGAGAAGGGGAGAACAGATTGCAGAGGGGAGAAGCTATAGATCAGGGAGCCAGCGACACTCTCTCTCTCTCTCTCTCTCTCTCTCTCTCTCTCTCTCTCTCTCTCTCTCTCTCTCTCTCTCTCCCCTCCATGCTTTCCTTTCCTCCCTCCGGCTGGGTTCAGATAAAAGGATCTTTTTTTCATTTAGCAGAGGCAGCAGCCACAGTCCATAGAGCCGCCACTGTTTCCCCCCCCAATCTGCTGTGCTTTAAAAGGTGCTCGTGGAAGCGGTGCCGGTGCTGCGCCCTTGCAAAGGTTCCTGAACCGCCTTGGATCCGTTAGTTGCTGCTGCAGGTTTCTTAGGAGGCCGGTGGGAAAATTGGTTTGAGGGGTGGGTGTCTGGATCTGAAGTCCAGGCTGCAGTGGTACGTACTTTACGTGCCACGGTCCAAGTTTTTCCGGTGGGTGGCTGAACTGGCGCTCTGCTCGGAAGATGAATGGAGCCCATTTTTGCCGACCGATTGGATCTCAGCGGCCGGCAGTCTTTCTCATCCTCCCTCAAGGAACCCGTGCTCTCAGTGAGAACTAGAAACTTGTTTGGGGAAAGCATTTGCTTTCTGATGAGTTCGATTTTGAAAAGACCTTTTAGGGATGGAGTGATACAACCTGAGGGCCGTGTTTGACCACCTAGGTTCTAACCTCTACCGAACTGTCAAGCTCGGCCTTAGTCTTCCTTGCAGTCTTACTGTCAAGCTCGGCCTTAGTCTTCTTTGCAGTCTTGTTGTGAAGGTGAAGAAGAGGGGGACGGTGAAGAAGAAGAAGAAGAGATTGGATTTATACCCTGCCCTTCACTACCCAAAGGCGTCTCAGAGCAGCTTACAAACTCCTTTTCCCCTCCCCTCCCCACAACAGACACCCTGTGAGGCAGGTGGGGCTGAGAGAGCTCTGACAGAAACTGCTCTTTTTCAAGAACACCTCTTATCAGAACTCGGGCTTGCCCAAGGTCATCCAGCAGGTGCAAGTGGAGGAGTGGGGAATCAAACCCGGTTCTCCCAGATTAGAGTCTGCGCACTTAACCACTACACCAAACTGGTGTATTAGCGTGTTAGAATGGGGTAGGTGGGGAAGCATAGGCTGAGGGAGAGCGTCTGGCCACAGTTGGAGTAGAGTAGAGTAGAGAAACTGGTCCTAGAGAGGAAGCAGGGTTTGGTGCCTCGGCTTGGTGTCCTCCACAGTCTAGGAGTGCTGGCTCACACACGAAGTACATCACTTACCGAAGGCAGCACCAGGACACAGTTTACACATGGGAATGATGAGTTGCCCCGATGCCGCCTCGAACACAGTGTCATTTGGAGGGGTTGGTTCCCATGCTCAGTAGTCAATAAGGACATAGTCTTCAAGGAAGTGTGAGTAGCCCATGTGGAGTTTTCTCTGGTTTGATGGTTGTGGAAACCTCCCGAGAGAGGATCGGCATCTGGCACCTTCAGTGGGTCCCCCGAGTGGTTTATATCGGCCTCCTCGCCTCCATTTTATCCGCACAACAACCTTGTGAGGTAGGTTAGAGCTGAGAGTATATGACCGGCTCAGGGTCACCCAGTAAGCGTTCGTGGGAGAGTGGAGATTCGAACCTGCGTTTCCCAGATCCTCGTCTGGTGCTGTAACCCCTACACCACACTGGCTCTCAAAAATGTCAATCCACTGTTGGTGGACGTGATGCTGTCATGCTCAGGTATGGAAAAAAATTGAGGCATCTCTTTCCAAAAGTGAGTGGGCTACAGACTTGCCCTTTCCCCCCCACTGACTGGTTTCAGTGAACAAGCATCATGACTGTGCGGTTCCTTAGTCTTATTTTTTATTTTTAAGTGTTCTCACTATTGTTTGGTGTAGTGGTTAAGCCAGTTTGGTGTAGTGGTTAAGTGCATGGACTCTGATCTGGGAGAACCAGGTTTGATTTCCCATGCCTCCACTTGTAGCTGCTGGATGATCCTGGGCAAGCCGTAGTTCTTTCAGAGCTGTTCTTTCAAGGGCAGTCCTCAAAAGAGCTCTCTCAGCCCCACCTGCCTCACAGGGTGTCTGTTGTGGGGAGGGGAAGGGAAAGGAGCTTGTAAGCCGCTCTGAGACTCCGAGTGAAGGGCGGGGTATAAATCCAATCTCCTTTTCCTCCTCCTTCTTCTTCCCAGGTTGACCTGGCATACCTGCAGGATTCCCTGCTCCTTTTGGAGTGTTTAACGTAAGGCCGACAGCATGCATCAAGCACAGGAATTCCTTCTTACCCGAATGAATTTGATTCAGGATCCTGTTCTAGGAGAGCAGAAGTACAGAGTCTCAGGTTCTCAACTGGTAGAACCAGTTATCATCCTGGCTTCTGCCTTCTTGCCTTTTAATACTAAACCAATCAACTGTTAATTTCTCCCTCGCCTTTTCCCAATGCTGTTTCCACTGTCGAGTGGCAAACCGGAAGCCTCTTTTGCCTGTGCTCTGCCTAGAGGAACCAGTTTTAGTGTAGACAATTAACACGTGGAACTCACTGCCACAGGATACATTAATGACCACTGGTTTAGGTAGCTTTAAATGCTCACATTCGTGGAGATTTAACTACAAAAAAAGAGAGGCCTATATTCCATGAATGAGATTTTAGAATTTATCATGGAAACATGGAGCTGGTTTGAGAATTTATCATGGAAACATGGAGGTGGAAGGGACCTCAAAGGACATCTAGTCCAACCCCCTGCACAATGCAGGAAATTCACAACTACCCCCCTTGCTCCCCTAGTGGCCCCTTCTCTATGCCTAGAGGAAGGCAGAAAGCCTCCAGATTCCCTGACCAATCTGGCCTGGAGGAAAAGTCCTTCTTGACCCTGTAGTGGTGATTGGTGTAACCCTGGGTGTGTAAGAAAGGGCCATGAATTATCAGTAGAAAAGTGCAGCAGTCCAGTGGCACCTTAAAGACTTAATAAAATTTGTGGCAGGGTATGAGTTTTCCATGCGGCTCGGCATTTAGTCATGCTGGCCACATGACCACGGAAACGTCTTTGGACAGCGCTGGCTCTTCGGCTTGGAAACAGAGAAGAGCACCCGCACCCTAGAGTCGGATTCGACTGGCTTTCGAGCAAGGGCAAACCTTTACCTTTACCTATGAGCTTTCATGGGTCACTGCTCACTTCTTCTCACTTCTATCTGAAGAAGCGAGCCGTGACTCACGAAAGCTCCTCCCCTGCCACATATTTTGTTAGTTTTTAAGGTGCTCCTGGACTCTCTTGCTCTTTTCTACTGCTACAGACAGACTAACAGGCCTACCCATCTTGATCTGTCTACACAAGTTATCAGTGATAACCATGATGACTAAATAGAACCTCCATGGTCAGGGGCAGTAAACTCTTGAATGCCATTTGCAATGGAGGGCAGCAACAAGGGGAGGCATTGGCCCATGTGCCCTGCTTGTATTTCTTCCTGGGATTTTTGGCTGGGTGCTGCCCAGCAGACAGACCTGAACGCTATTTCTTTATCAGCTTCCGATCACTCCTCCCTGGTGGTGAGGGCCCCTGTGGTGTAGCAGTTATATTCTCAGACTAGGATTTGAGAGGCTCAGGTTCAAATTCCCACTCTGCCATGGAAGCTTGCTGGATGGCCTTGGGACCTCTGTCTCAGCCTAGCCTACCTCGCAAGATCGTTGTCAGGATAAAATGGAAGAGGCTATAACTGTGCGCATCATCCTGAAATGCTTGGAGGAAGGGCAAGATTAAAACAAGACGGATATGTTGATGTTGTTGTTTTTTCTTCTGGAGGACCTGGTAGTAATTTGGGCTAAGAGAGAAAAAGAAGAGAGGAAGAGATTGGATTTATACCCTGCTCTTCTCTTGGAGTCTCAGAGCGGCTTACAACCTCCACTTCATCTCAGCGTAAGGAGATCCCTGCTGGAACAGACCAGTGTTCCATGTAGTCCGGCTTCTTGTTTCATACAACAGCTGACCGGTTGCCCTGGAGAGCCAGCAAACAGGGCATAGAGGCCGAGGCCTTCCCCTGATGTTGCCTCCTGGCTCTGAATGTGGAGGTTCACCTCAGTCATAATGAAATCAGTGTAAAAACCAGTGTACTCATTGAGTAATGAGAGGGAAATGAATAAGTTGGACTCTGATTTCCTATTTTTTGGCTTTTTTCACACAGTGGCCAACCAGTTCCTCTGAAGGGCCAACAGCAGGGCAGAGAGACTAAGGCCTTCATAAGAACATAAGAAGAGCCCTGCTGGATCAGACCAGTGGTCCATCTAGTCCAGCATCCTGTCTCACACAGGGGCCAACCAGTTCCTCTGGAGGGTCACCAACAGGGCATGGAGGCTGAGGCCTTCCTCTAATCTTGCCGCCTGGCTCTGGGACTCAGAGGATTAGTGACTCTGAATGTGGAGGTTCTAGGGCTGCCAAATGCAGCCGGGGGGCGGGGAATCCCCCGTTTCGGAGCCCCGATTCCCGGCGCGCCGGAATCAGGGCCCGGGGGAAACCCCACCCCCGTGTGCGCGTCACCCGGAAGTGACGTCGCACGCTGGGGGCGGGGCCACGCGATTTGAGGGGAAAACTCTTTGTTTTCCCCTCAAATCGCGTGGCCCCGCCCCCAGCGTGCGACGGCACTTCCGGGTGACGCGCACGCTGCGCGCGCACACACCCGGGATCGTCCGGGAGCCCCCCGCTCCCGGACGATCCCGATTTGGCAACCCTAGGAGGTTCCCCTCAGTCACTATGGCTAGTAGCCATTGATAGACTTATCCTCCATTAATCGATCTAATCCCCTTTTAAAGCTGTCTATGGCCGTGGCCATCACTACATCCTCTGGCAGCGAATTCCACATTTTAATCACTCTCGGTGTAAAGTAGTATTTCCTTTTGTCCATCCCGAACCTCCTGCCCATCAGCTTCATTGGATGCCCTCAAGTTCTAATCTTTTGGGAGAGGAAGGTGGAGGGCACAAAGTAGACCTGTGCAATCAGTAGGATGATGCATCTAATAATCAATGTGATAGGGCCAGGATTGCGGAAATTTGAAACCAAGCTGTCGTCTGAACAAAGGAGCGAGCGTGACATTTACTTCATTTTTTAATTTCAAACAATGCAAGAATTGCAACAGATGTAAAGTTGTCGACAGTAATTGTCTTATGCGCCTTATTAATAATAAATAAATAACTTCAAACAGAATAATAGCGCATCTTAAATAAGTTAATAAAATACAGAATCTGCGTATCTAGTAGGTAAGGCACAGACGTCATTATCGACATTTGCAATGAAAGCAAAAAATGCAAACCATGCTACTCAGTTGCTCCTTGAGTCAAGAAGTAGTTCTCTTGTCTGCCCTGAATCTGTTGTCCGTCAAGGTAGGAAAATGTTCCATCCTAAGTAGAGTTACACCCTAAGTCCCTTGAAGCCAATGGGTTTGGAAGGGTGTAACTCTGTTTGGGATTGCACTGTAAGGAAACAATACTTATAGTAGGGATTCCCCGCCTCCAGGTGCGGCCTGGGGCTCCCCTGGAATTATAGCTCATCTCCAGACTGCAGAGATCAGTTCTCCTGGAGAACGTGGATTCTTTGGAGGGCGGGCTCTGTGGCATTGTGCCCCACTGAGGTCCCTCCCCTCCCCAGGCTCCAGCCTAGAGATGTGAAGCCCCGGAAAAACCCCGGAAAAATTAGGAAAAAAACAGTTTTCTTCCTTGAAGCTTTTTTTGTCTTTTTCCAAAAAATTGGAAAAATTGAAAAAAGAAAAGAAAAGGAATTGATTACGGAACGTTTTATTTTAACATGATGAATAAAATATTTTAATACCAGGTGTTCAAATATTTCCCAAATATTGATGTAATTTCTGTGCACTGAGGACAAGCAAGTCCTAGGTTACAAACTGAACTCTCCAATGCAAGAACAAGATGCATTTCTTCCTTTAGGAGGTGCGATTGTCAGAAGAAAATAAAAAAGTTTCAGTTTTGTTTTTGCATGTGGGTGGGTATTCTGTTTGTAATAATTGTTTGGGTACACTATATTTTTAATATGCTAGTTGTGATAATTTCATGCCAAGTAAAAATGTCCATAGTCATTTTTTATGTTCCTAAAGTAACAGAATGACTTTCAATCTAGAAAACAAAAGAAATGCTAATGTAGCATTTTTTTCAAATTTTCCGAAACTTTCCTTTTTCCCGAAAAAAAACGGGTTTTTTTCTGAGCTTCAAAATTTCCAGAAATTTTACA
>NW_015161993.1:322449-325592 GCF_001447785.1 Gekko japonicus | reverse complement strand
TTTCATTTTTGCGAGAGTTTCCGGTACCCCCCCCCCAAAAAAAAACCCGGTTTTTTCCCCGAGCTTCAAAATTTCCGGAAATTTTACATCTCTAATCCCGCCTGGAGCTGGCAACCCTTCATCTCTTGCTGGTGGGCAGTGGGGCACCTGTCAGTCCCAACTTATGCAGTGACCAGGAAAACCATATTTTATCTAATGCGTAACATCCTAACAGTTCTCATTTAAATGCATGCTTATTTGAATAGGATTTGGTCCTCTCTGTGGCGGATTCATGTATTAGGTTTGTGTCACCTGGTGCCTTAACATTCTGTCTTCCTGACTGTACTATTGGTCGCGACAGAGCTGGAAATTTTTGCTTGCGGAGGGAACGTCATGAAAGCCGGTCCCGTTCCCTTTCACCTATTTTGTGTGTTTGGCAGCAGAAAGGATACTGCAGACAGACTGGGGAATTGGAGGGGGTAATGTTTTGGCTCAGCCAAGGGAAGTAAATATGTGTGTGCTTGTTTTTAGTAAATGTCTGCTCTGTACGTCACACTGCATACACGTTCTATCCATAACACTGCCTACACATTCAGGTGGGTACTGTTGGTCTGAAGCAATAGAACAAAGTTCTACACCGGTTTGGTGTAGTGGTTAAGAGCGCGGACACTAATCTGGGAGAGCTAGGTTTGGTTCCCCACTCCTCCACCTGCAGTTGCTGGTGTGACTTTGGGTCAGTCACAAGCTCTCTGAAACCTGTTGTCTCAAGAGCAGGTCTCAAAAGAGCTATCTCAGCCAGTGCTCTGTCTAAAATGTGGAGTCTTGTGTGCAAAAATTATACTTTGTGAGCTGCTGGCATTAAAGTTGTGGGCGAGCGATTTGGCTGCTGCATAAATTAGTTTGCTCTGGAGCCATCCTTCCTGAGCTAAGACAAAAATGTGTGAGGCGGAGGTTAAAAAACTGTGAGCTGGCTCACAATCACTCAACTTAGGGGAAACACTGCTCTCAGCCCCACCACCTTCCTCACAGGGTGTCTGTGGTGGGGAGGGGAAGGGAATGGAGATTGTAAGCCGCTCTGAGACTCCTTTGGGTAGTAAAGGGCGGGGTATAAATCCAATCTCTTCCTCTTCTTCTTTTACCTCACAGGGTGTCTGTTGTGGGGAGGGGAAGGGAAAGGAGATTATAAACCGCCCTGAGACTCCTTTGGGTAGTGAAGGGCGGGGTATAAATCCAATCTCTTCTTCTTCTTCTACCTCACAGGGTGTCTGTGGTCGGAGGGGAAGGGGAAGGGGTTTGTAAGCCGCTCTGAGACACCTTTGGGTAGTGAAGGGCGGGGTATAAATCCAATCTCTTCTTCTTCTTCTTTTACCTCCCAGGGTGTTGTGGGGAGGGGAAAGGAGTTTGTAAGCCGCTCTGAGAGCGAGACTCATTCGGGTAGTGAAGGGCGGGGTATAAATCCAATCTCCTCCTCCTCCCTCTGTCCAGTGGTACCTTTAAGACAAACAAAGCTTAATTCTAGGTATAAGCTTTCGTGTGCAGGTGCACTTGATCTGAAGAAGTGAGCACGCACACAAGAGCTTACACCCAGAATTAAACTTTGTTGGTCTTAAAGGTGCCGCTGGTCTCAAACTTTGTTCTACTGCCTACACATGATCTCTAGACTTAGAAAGGAAATGTCAGTTGCACGATAAATCAATTAGGATGCAGGACAAAGCTATAGTCTGTGTTCTTTTGATACACAGATTTTCAGTGGCAAACTCATTTCAGGTTCTTGATTGGTTTAAATGAGCGTGGTCTCAGAAGGGAAATCTCTACCTTGGTCCTACGTGCAGGAGCTTTAAACTGATGTGACTCTTTGAGAAGCCAAAATGTGCCTCTTCTTTATTTTTATTCCGCTCTTGATGTTTTCCTTGTTTCAGGATTGATAAAAAGAATTAAAAGAATTTGTAAACTTTTTTTTATAAGAACCTGAGAAGAACCGTGCCCTGACCTGGATAGTCCAGGCTAGTCTGATCTCATCAGATCTTGGAAGCTAAGCAGGGGTCGGCCCTGGTTAGTACTTGGATGGGGATTATTAGGAAGGGTATTGTAAACAGATCAGCCAATATCATAATGCCCCTATATAAATCAATGGTGCGACCTCATCTGGAATACTGTGTGCAATTCTGGTCACCACACCTTAAAAAGGATATTATAGCTTTGGAAAAAGTGCAGAAAAGGGCAACTCGAATGATAAAAGGGTTGGAACACTTTCCCTATGAGGAAAGGTTAAAGCGCTTAGGGCTCTTTAGCTTGGAGAAAAGACGACTGAGGGGTGACATGATCGAGGTTTATAAGATTATGCATGGGAAAGAGCAGGTAAAGAAAGAGGTACTTTTCTCCCTTTCTCACAATACAAGAACCCGTGGGCACTCCATGAAATTGCTGAGCGGTCGGGTTAGAACGGATAAAAGGAAGTACTTCTTCACCCAAAGAGTGATTAACACTTGGAATTCACTGCCACAGGAAGTGGTGGTGGCTACAAGCATGGACGGCTTCAAAAGGGAATTAGATAAGCATATGGAGCAGAGGTCCATCAGTGGCTATTAGCCACAAGGTATAGATAGGGACTCTGGGGCAAGTGATGCTCTGTCATCTTGGTGCTTGGGGGGGTCAACAGTGGGATGGCTTCTAATGTCCTGGCCCCACTGGTGGCCCTCCTGATGGCACTGGTATTTTTGGCCACTGTGTGATACAGAGTGTTGGACTGGATGGGCCTTTGGCCTGATCTAACATTGGCATCTCTTATGTTCTTATGTAGGGGTTGGAACACTTTCCCTATGAGGAACGGTTAAGGCGCTTAGGGCTCTTTAGCTTGGAGAAACGACGACTGAGGGGTGACATGATTGAGGTTTATAAGATTATGCATGGGAAAGAGCAGGTAGAGAAAGAGGTACTTTTCTCCCTTTCTCACAATACAAGAACTCGTGGGCACTCCATGAAATTGCTGAGCGGTCGGGTTAGAACGGATAAAAGGAAGTACTTCTTCACCCAAAGAGTGATTAACACGTGGAATTCACTGCCACAGGAAGTGGTGGCGGCTACAAGCATGGACGGCTTCAAAAGGGAATTAGATAAGCATATGGAGCAGAGGTCCATCAGTGGCTATTAGCCACAAGGTATAG
>NW_015161993.1:297883-321888 GCF_001447785.1 Gekko japonicus | reverse complement strand
TATTCTGTTTGTAATAATTGTTTGGATACACTATATTTTTAATATGCTAGTTGTGATAATTTCATGCCAAGTAAAAATGTCCATAGTTATATTTTATGTTCCTAAAGTAACAGAATGACTTTCAATCTGGAAAAGACAAAAGAAGCGCTAATGTAGCATTTTTTTCAATTTTTCCGAAAATTTCCGTTTCCCCCCGAAAAAACCTGGAAAAAAACTGGGTTTTTTTCCGAGCTTCAAAATTTCCGGAAATTTTACATCTCTAGTTGTGACAATGTCAAAAAAACCCCAAAAGAGCCATACTGGATCAGACCAGAGGCCCATTGAGTCTAGCGTTCTGTTCCCAAAGTGGTCAACCAGCTGCCTTTAGGAAGTCTGCAAGCAAGATGACCGTAACAGTATCCTTGTGCCCATTCTCCCCAAAAACTGATACAAAGAGGCATACTTCCTCTGCTACTGGAGGGAGTAGATATCCGTCATGACTACTAGCCAGTAATAGCCCCGACCTCTGTGAATTTGCCCAGTCCCCCTTTAAAGCCTTCCAAGTTGACGACCATGACCACGTCATGTCTCAGAGAGTTCCACAAATTATGCTGTGTGAAGAAATACTTCCTTTTGTCTGTGCTGAATTTCCCACCCCTGAGATTCAATGGTTGACCCTGGGTTCTAATATTATGGGAGAGGGAGAAAAGCTTTTCCCCCTCCGCAACATGCATAATTTTACAGACCTCTGGTTTTTTTCAGGTTTTTAAAAAAATTTATTGCACAATAATAACCGCAGCCATACAAATAACATAACCTAAACAATCACCTTATATAAGCATATGCATAAACAATAATCTGTGATCTTCTACAGTGACATTAGCCATGATATCTAATCATGCATAGATACAAAGACAAAAACTACATATACAAATAAAACATACCCTGAGTTGATTACTGATCAGAACTTACTTGCATTAAAAATTACTTTATAAAATAATAAAGTAAAAAATTACTTTATTACTGTACTATTGAGAGCCAGTTTGGTGTAGTGGTTAAGTGTGCGGACTCTAATCTGGGAGAACCGTGTTTGATTCCCCCACTCCTCCACATGCAGCTGCTGGATGACCTTGAGCAAGCCATAATTCTGGCACAGCTGTTCTTGAAAAAGAGCAGTTTCTGTCAGAGCTCTCTCAGCCCCACCTACCTCACAGGGTGTCTGTTGTGGGGAGGGGAAGGGAAAGGAGTTTGTAAGGCGCTCTGGGCGGGGTATAAATCCAATCTCTTCTTCTCTATATGCACTTAATTTTTACTTCTGTTTGGGTTTTTTCCCATCTTCCCCTAATTACTTCATACCTAACATGTCATTTTTACATGCATATTGCATTATCATTGTCTGTTTTAACAATTTAAAATGTTAAATTTTATATACCTCTTTGATGTCTCCCCTTGTGTGTGTGTTAAATGTCATAAAGTCGCTTCCAACTTACTGCGACCCTATGAATTAAAAGGTAAAAAGGTAAAGGTTCCCTTGCTCGAAAGCCAGTCAAATCCGACTCTAGGGTTGCGGTGCTCATCTCCGTTTCAAAGCCGAAGAGCCAGCGCTGTCCGAAGACGTTTCCATGGTCATGTGGCTGGCATGACTAAACACCAAGGTGCACGGAACGCTGTTACCTTCCCACCGAAGTGGTCCCTATTTATCTACTTGCAATTTCTTGCTTTCGAACTGCTAGGTTGGCAGGAGCTGGAACTAGAGACGGGAGCTCACTCCGTCTTGCGGCACACTTGGGTCTCGAACTGCTGAACTACCGACCTTCCACAGCCTGCAGTTCAGCGTCTTAACCACTTGAGCCACCGCAGCTCCCTATGAATTAATGTCCTCCAAAAAGGTCCTATCATTTATAGCCTTGCTCAGGTTTTGCATACTGAAGGCCGTGGCCTCCTTTATAGAGTCAATTTGTCTCATGCTGGGTCTTCCTCTTTTCCTGGGATTATTGTCTTTTCCAGTGAGCCTCGTCATCTCATAAGGCTCTCCTTACTCGCCTTTTCTCCCTAAGCTAAATAGCCTTAAACATTTTGATCAATTCTCATCCTTATGTCTTATAAAATATAGAACCTCTGTTGAATAGCATACACGGTGATAGATAAAGATGGGTAACTCTGTTTGTCTGTAGCAGTAGAAAAGAGCCAGAGTCCAGTAGCACCTTCAAGACTAACAAAAGCTGTGGCAGGGGAGGAGAATTCGTGAGTCACGGCTCACTTCTTCACATACAGCTAGAGTGTGAGTCCATCTGTCCTTGTATCTTGGAGAGTGGGGTAATTTCAGATGCTGAATGGCAATAGCAGGTGAATGACAATAGCAGGTGTGCTTGGATTAGGTGTGATATGCAGAGGAGTAAATAGGCATGGAGAAATCAGCATTAGTAATGAGACAGGAAACCTAGGTCTTGATTGAGTCCAGGAAGATGCATTGTCCTGAGCTTGATGGTCAGTTGCTATTCAGCCTCTGAAATCACTCCTGTCTCCAAGATATAAGGACAGATGGACTCACATTCTAGCTATATCTGAAGAAGTGAGCAGTGACTCATGAAAACTCATACCCTGCCTCAAATTTTGTTAGTCTTTAAACCATTGGACTCTTGCTCTTTTCTACTGGAAGTGTAGCACTGAATCCTTGGTACAATAGTATCCTGTATCTATTTCCACTTAGCATCAGGCTGCTATGAGTCACTGTAGCAGCTACTTGGGAATTCACCAGCGGCAAGGGATTTCAGATCCTGGGGAAGGTGGTGCAACCAGCGCTCAGTCCAGAGCTACCTCAATGACGTCAAGAGGGTTACATCAGCAGTTGAGAGTCATGTCCTTGCTGAGAACAGTCTTCTCTATCTACCAGGGGTCATTTCCTAGAAAAAGAGGTGCAGGAGCTCATTAGCATAACTCATTAGCATAACTTATTTGCATATGCCACACCCCCTGACATCACCGGAAGTGTGTCAGAAGGCAACACCCATTAGTAATGTAATATTAGTAATGTAATATTAAGGTATTTATGAATTTGACTAGGAATTTTTAGGGGGAAAATATTAATATAAAATTTGTCATTGGTTAATTTAAAGAATTGAGGTTTTGTAATTGATAATAAGGGAGGAATGAATGTGTAGTTGGTTGGGAGTATATGTATAATCATGAGACTAGAAAGTGAATAGAGTTAATTGTGATATTGGATAATTGAAATGATAGACTGATATTGATACCTGTATCTATATCGATTTACTTATGAATTTGACTTGAAATTTTTAGGAGAATTCGACTTGGAAATTTTAGGGGGGAAATGTTAATGTAAAATTTGTGAACGATTGATTTAATGAATACAAAGGATAATAAGGGAATAAGGGAACACCGAATGTGTAGCTGGCCGAGGGTTAATTATGAGGATAGAAAATTGACTGGAAGAAATGGTAATAGTGGATAACTGAAATGATAGTTTGATATATATTTTGGTATACATATTGATTTATTTATGAATTTGATTTGAAATTTTTAGGGGGAAAATGTTAATGTTAAATATATGATGGAATAATTTAAAGAATAATTTAAAGAATAGAAAGGGTTGGTAGTGGACAATAAGGGGAAAATGAATGAGTAGTTGGTATTGTAAATTTTGGGATAGGAAGGTATAATTTTGGGATAGGAATGGATTAGAAGTAAATGTGTCACGGTAAATTTGAGGTAAATACGCTATTTGTTAATTATGGTAAGGTACTTCGAAGATCAGTCATAGGGAGATATAAGGTTGGAAATTAGAAATGGACGTTGTTGAGGCGCTGATGAGAAATTTAAGGGAAAAGAAATATTTAGAAAAAGAAAATAAAAAGTGTTAAACAAAATATTAAGAAAATATAAAAAGCTTAAGTGGTAAACAAATGAGTATAAAATAGAAAAGAAATAACTATGAACTTAAACCCCTATATTGAACACATAGAACTACAAGGCATAGGGCTAGGAGAGAAGTCAAAACTCCATAGAGTCTGGGATAAGAGAACTCCTTTGCATATTAGGCCACACCCCCTAATGTAGCCAATCCTCCAATAGCTTACAGAGCTCTTCTTATAGGAGCTACTGTAAGCTCTTGGAGGATTGGCTACATTAGGGGTGTGTCGCTTAATATGCAAATGAGTACCTGCTACAAAAAGAGCACTTATTTAACCTCAAAAGGTTATAGGAGTATAGAAGTTTAGTCAACACAGATTGGTTCTGTCTGGAATTATGAAAATAAGGCAAGTCAGTTATTGAAGGAATGATGGTAATATTAATCAGTGTTGTAGAAAATAAGTGAGATATAATGTATGGAAAGAAATGTAAAATTTGCTGCTGATGTGGTTAGTGTGCACAATATAGACTTATAAAATCCAATAAAAATAATTATTTTAAAAAAGCCATTTCTGCTGAGGCCACTTTGTTTATTCTGTAATGTTTGGTAAAAGACTTAACAGACTTCCAGGTAGCAGCCTTACAGATTGCTTCCAATGAAGGAAAGGATCTATACGCTGCAGAGGTTGCCGCCCCACCCAGGGAATGGGCTGTGATGCCCTGAGGTGGATCCACCTCTGAGGCTTTATATCCCAGGATGATGCACCCCCTGATCCATGTACTGAGGGTGGATGTAGATACTCTTTGTCCCAAGGCAGACTTCCTAAGAGACACAGAGAATCAGTTTTGAGAAACTGATTCTATCAATGTAAAAGCTCAGAGCCCTTCTTACATTTAAGCAACACCACTTCTTCTGTCTATTATGCCTGGGACTGGGACAAAAGGAGGGAAGAATCACCTCTTCCATCCTATGGAAGGTGGAATTTACTTTTGGTATCGAAGCTGGGTCAGGATCATTGTGGAACACGCATAGTTCTCTATCCACAGAAAGAGCCTTAAGATCAGAAACCCGTCTAGCTGATGCGATACCCACCAGGAAAATGGTCTTAAATGTTAATTCCTTGAGAGGGCACAAGGCCATGGGCTCGAAGGGGACTTTGGATAGTGCCTGTAGTACCAGGTCCAATTTCCAGGTGGGGAAATGAATAACCTGTGGAGTGCTTAATAAAGAAGTTCCCCACGAGAACCTCTTGACATGAGGATGTTGGGCCAGGAATTTCCCTTTCCTAGTGCTTCTCATGGCTGAAAAAGCTGAAACCTGCCTCTTCAGGGTACTGGTGCTGAGCCCCTTATCTAATCCCTCCTGCAGAGGGGGGAGCTGAGAGGGGGAGCTGAGAGGGGGTCTAAACCCTGTTTCTGACACCAGGTTTGGAACATCTGCCAGGTGTTGTTATAAACCCTAATTGTTGACCCTTTCCTGGAAGCTAACATGTTCTTAATCACCCCCTCTGAATAACCTATTTCTGCCAGGGGCTTGCGCTCAATCTCCAGGCTGTAAGATTTAGAAGTTCTGGCTGGGGATGCTGTATTGTTCCCTGCAGAAGAAAATCCTCTCTCAGCTGAATTCACTAAGTGGCTGTGGCAGACAGTCTCTTCAGGTCCTGAAACTATGACTTTCTTGGCTAGAAGGGTGCCACCAGGACTACATCCACCCTTTGATCTATTATTTTCTGCACGATCCTCTGTATCAACCGAATTGGAGGGAAGGCGTACAATAGCCATCATGGCTGTTCGCAACTCAAGGCGTCTACCCCGATGGCTTGAGGATTTCTTGCTCTTGTCATGAACCTTGGAACTTGAAAGTTTTGATCCATGGCAAATAGGTCCATGTCCACCTTGCCGAAATCTGTGACAAATCTGGTGGAAAACATCCTTGTTTAGCATCCATTCTGATTGGCCCAGAGTCCTCCGACTCAGCCAGTCCACTAACAAATTGTCCTGATCTGCTTTCAGGGATTTGAGGTGACTCTCTGCTCAGAGCATTAGGGTACTTCTCTCCTGGTGAAGGGACCTGTATCTGGTGCCCCTTTGCATTACAATATGTTGATGCTGTTGACAACTTCCTCCTTTGACCAGATGCCCTGCATCATTCTTCTTACAGCATTTGCCCCCCATCCGGTGAGACTTGCACCTATGGTCATCATGACTCTTATGGGTTCCCTCAGAGGAATCCCTTCCTCAAGCCTTAAAGGAACAGTCTACCACCTGATTAGGGAACCAGGTAACTGAAGTATCTTGAATTTCTTGTGTGCAATCACATCCTGGTATGGGAGCAGAAACTTCTGGAGTGGGTGAGAGTGAAACATTGACCATTGAAGTACATCCTGACAGGATACCATCATCCCTAGCAGTTTCACCAAGGTCATCTACTTTGGAACTCTGTAGAACTTCTTGTACAGTTGCCTGAATCTTCTCCGGTCTCACTGGAGACAGAAATACTCTGTCCTGAGCAGTGTCTATCAATACATCAAGATGAAGCATCATCTGGGTCAGATGCAAGTTGCTCTTTTCCTTGTTGATCATGAAACCTTGCTCTCAAAGGCAGGACACTGTTCATCCCATGTTCTCCAGACCCTGTTGAAATGAGGGTGCCTTGATCATGATATCACTCAGTGATGGGAACAGTGACACTCCCTGTATTCTCAGATGCACTACCAAGAGCTACTAATACCTTGGTATCCTGGGTGAGAACTTCAGCCCAAATGGAAGGCCCAATATTGAAAATGCCTCCCGTCATATGCAAAATGAAGGAACTTGCAATGGGCTTCTCAGATCAGGATATGTAAATAGGCCTCTGAGAGATCAATTGACTGCCCCACTCCTAGGACCACTGGCGAATCACCTCTTTGAGTGGCTAAGGGAAGGCACCCTGAATCAGTGACTGATTTATGGTAGATATCAAGGACTCATTAATGTGGTCCTTACATGATTTCAGCAACCAAGATGGACAAGGATCCAGATCACATGGTGGCCTGTATAGATAACAAGATCCCGTCAACATCCATCATGGTACCTAGGTCAAAATGATCCATAAATGGATCAAATGATGCATTAGACATTTCCTCAGTCTGAACTATGTTAAAACCAGTTTCAGCTGGCTCTGACAGTTCATTGCATGTACAGCCATTGCATGGCTTTGTTGCAAATTATTTGTAGGCCATCCTGAAAGCCCACCAGGCAGGAGCTGGAGCAGAACTCTCTACCTGGAGACATCCACACCCTGTGGGACCTTGTACAGTTCTGCAGGCCATGCAAAATGGAGATGATCCACCAGGCCTATCATTGAGGACAGCAGTGGTTCCCATCTCATCTGGCCCAGGACTCCGCCCCTTGGAGGAAGTGACCACATGCAGAACGCCATCTAGGACTGAAAGTTAATGGTTTCAACAGTTTACTGGAAACCATGATTGATGGTTGGGTTTTAATCTAACTAATTTATACTTAAGAACATAAGAGACGCCAATGTTGGATCAGGCCAAAGGCCCATGCAGTCCAACACTATGTATCACACAGTAGCCAGAAATACCAGTGCCATCAGGGGGTCCACCAGTGGGGCCAGGACATTAGAAGCCCTCCCACTGTTGACCCCCCCAAGCACCAAGAAGACAGAGCATCACTTGCCCCAGAGCCCCTATCTATACCTTGTGGCTAATAGCCACTGATGGACCTCTGCTCCATATGCTCCATACACTGACCAGAAAACGCGGGGGGGGAGGCGAGGCTGTTTGCCCCGGAGCGAACTACCCTGCGGCAACCGGATCACACCTCCCACTGATGTCCTGTGGTTGGGGGGGGAGGTGCCGATCATACCTCACCCCTGTGGCACGGCAAAGAAGTGGCGCGGCACTAGCCAGAGTGCCAGTTTCCCCTATTCCCATGCATGCCCCCCGGGGGGGGGGGACTGCTTTGGGTGGTCGCACACGTTCTCTGTGGAATGCCATGACGTGCGGGGGGGGGCTCTTTTGCGGGCATTCTTGGTGTGTGTTTCGTGGGGGATCGCCTTCGGCAGGCACACCTGTATTGCGAGAGGAAGCCCCGCCTCCTGGCGACCCCCCACACTCTCCTCCCTCGGGTCTTACGACCGCACACACGACCGCACTCTCTTGGAGGCCGTCGTTCAGGGGCACGTGGAGTTTTCCTACCATGGATACAAGTCTGTACGGTGCGCTGGATGGGTCTTCTCCTTCGTGAGTCCACCGCTGGGGCTTCATTTGTGGCAGATCCCCGGGGGTGCCTCTTAGCATGCCTCTTAGCATGGGCAGGACTCCTGGCGATCGCCCCGCCGCCTCTCAGAGACTTGGCGGGGGAGGGTTTTGTATTCCATGCGGCATCCGACTTTACTTGTCAGCATATGTTTTCTCTTTTACTAGTGTGTCAGTAGCAAGGACGCACAAGGGCCAGGACATTAGAAGCCCTCCCACTGTTGACCCCCCCCCCAAGCACCAAGAAGACAGAGCATCACTTGCCCCAGAGCCCCTAGCTATACCTTGTGGCTAATAGCCACTGATGGACCTCTGCTCCATATGCTTATCTAATTCCCTTTTGAAGCCGTCCATGCTTGTAGCACCCACCACTTCCTGTGGCAGTGAATTCCATGTGTTAATCACTCTTTGGGTGAAGAAGTACTTCCTTTTATCCGTTCTAACCCGACCGCTCAGCAATTTCATGGAGTGCCCACGGGTTCTTGTATTGTGAGAAAGGGAGAAAAGTACCTCTTTCTCTACCTGCTCTTTCCCATGCATAATCTTATAAACCTCAATCATGTCACCCCTCAGTCGTCGTTTCTCCAAGCTAAAGAGCCCTAAGCGCCTTAACCTTTCCTCATAGGGAAAGTGTTCCAACCCTTTTATCATTCGAGTTGCCCTTTTCTGCACTTTTTCCAAAGCTATAATATCCTTTTTAAGGTGTGGTGCCCAGAACTGCACACAGTATTCCAAATGAGGTCTCACCATTGATTTATATAGGGGCATTATTATATTGGCTGATCTGTTTTCAATACCCTTCCTAATAATCCCCAGCATAGCATTGGCCTTCTTTATTGCAGTCACACACTGTCTCGACATTTTCAGTGAGTTATCTACTACAACTCCAAGATCTCTCTCTTGATCAGTCTCTGCCAGTTCAGACCCCATCAACGTGTATTTATATTTAGGATTTTTGGCTCCAATGTGCATCACCTTGCACTTGGCCACATTGAACCCCATTTGCCATGTTGACGCCCACTCGCCCATCTTTGACAGATCCCTTTGGAGTGCCTCACAATCCTCACTGGTTTTCACCACCCTGAACAACTTCGTATCATCCGCAGATTTAGCCACTTCACTGCTTACTCCCAACTCCAAATCATTAATGAACAAGTTAAAAAGCAGTGGACCAAGTACTGATCCCTGTGGTACCCCACTGCTTACCCCCCTCCACTGGGAGAACTGCCCATTTATACTCACTCTCTGTTTTCTATTAATTAGCCAGTTTTTGATCCATAAAAGGACTTGTCCTTTTATCCCATGATTTTTGAGCTTACTTAGGAGCCTTTGATGAGGAACTTTATCAAAAGCTTTCTGGAAGTCAAGGTAAACAATATCTGTTGTATCCCCCTCATCCACATGTTTGTTCACCCCCTCAAAGAACACTAACAGGTTAGTGAGACAAGATTTTCCCTTACAGAACCCATGCTGAGTCTGCCTCAATAGGTTTTGTTCATCTATATGCCTACTAATTCTTTCCTTAATAATGGTTTCCACCAATTTACCCGGTATCGACGTCAGACTGACTGGCCTGTAATTTCCCAGCTCTCCTCTGGAACCCTTTTTAAAGATGGGAGGCAAATTTTGGAGTGGGCAAGCACTTCTCATCTTCCACAGTGAAGACAGAGGCAAAAAATGCATTTAGCTTCTCAGCCATTTCCCTATCATCCTTCAGTACTCCTTTTACCCCTTGGTCATCCAAGGGCCCCACTGCCTCCCTGGCTGGTTTCCTGCTCCTAATGTATTTGAATAAAGTTTTATTGTTGGTTTTTACGTTTTTTGCTATATGCTCCTCATATTCCCTTTTTCGCCTGCCTGACCACAGACTTGCATTTTATTTGCCATAGTTTGTGTTCCGTTTTATCAGCCTGACTGTGACTAGCTTTCCACTGCTTAAAGGAATCCTTTTTACCTTTTACAGCTTCCATTACTTTGTTTGTTAACCATACAGGTTTTTTCCTATTTTTCAGAATGTTTTTAACTGAACTGTATTTTAAATATGATGTACCTTTGGGGGGAAGGTGGGTTAGAAATTCAATTAATATTGATGATGATGATGACGACAACGGTGGCGACAATGACACAAATGACAAGGCAGATGTGGTTAATAAATAAATGAAAATTTCTGTACAGTGTATGTCAGAGACACACACCATGCTAATATTTCACATATGGAAATAAGGACAATACTTGTTGTTCTCATACCAAAAGATTTCTCCATTTGGGATCTACTCTATCTGATGTAAAACAGTCAGGTCAGCTTACAATAAGAGGAGGAGGAGGAGGAAGAGATTGGATTTATACCCTGCCCTTCACTCGGAGTCTCAGAGTGGCTTACAAACTCCTTCCCCTTCCCCTCCCCACAACAGACACCCTGTGAGGTAGGTGGGGCTGAGAGAGCTCTTTCCGGAACTGTCCTTGAGAGAACAGCTCTGACAGAACTATGGCTTGCCTAAGGTCATCCAGCAGCTGCAAGTGGAGGAGTGGGGAATCAAACTCGGTTCTCCCAGATTAGAGTCCGCACACTTAACCACTACACCAAACTGCCCCCCCACCTCAGTATTGTACATTATATTATAATAAAATGTATATAAAATGCCTACAAGATCAAAAGCAAAATACTTTTAAAAATCCAGCAGTTTAGAGGAGGTACCTTGACTCAGTGGTAGAGCATCAGCTTGGCATGCAGAACATCCCAGGTTCAAAACCCTGCATCTCCAGATAAAAGGATCAGGTAGCAGGTGCTGTGAAAGATTTCCACCTGAGACTCTGGAGGGCTGCTGCCAGTCTGAGTGGACAATACTGACTCTGAAGGACCATTGGTCTGATTCAGTATAAGGCTGCTTCATGTGTTCTTCGTGTGTTCAAAAAGACACAACCCCCCTTAACTAAAAACCTTAAAAAACAGTGAAAGTACACACATACCCCAAATAAAACCGCATTAGTGCACCAGATCCAGAAAATAAATCCTTGCATAAAGAGTCAACGTTAGGGGATGAATTTCGCCACCTCCTCCAAAGACCCTCCAGAACAGAACTGTTCTTACTGACCTCCACAATAACTGCTTTCCCATTGATTAAAAAAGCCAAGCAGATGGATTTTTCCAGTCTTTGGCATCTCTACTCAGGCAGGCTGCGGGCATTAAGAAAGACCTTTCTCCAACTGAAACCTTGGAATGCCAAACAGGGTCAATAATATAGTGCTAAAAGGTCCAATGACCCGACAAAATGTAAGGCAGCTTTTTAGGTTCCTAACGGAGCCTCTTTGGGGAGGGGTTTCAATGGCACAGCACACACTTTGCCCCCAGAAGATGAAGGGTTCAGCTTCTGACATCTCTAGTGAAAGGACTGCAGGTAAGAGGTGTTCAGAAATACCTTTCTCTGCCTAAGAGAAAGGCTCTGGAGAGCCACTGCCAGTGAGAAGTACAATAGTGAGCTAGACAGACCAATGATTCAACTCAGTATAAGGCTGCTTCTGATATTAATCAGCTATGGTGGTCAACTGTACTGAGAAGCGTGCCATTCCTGCCTTTCCCCCCCCCCCCGCCCCCTTGGGTTGTTCAAAACAGCAACCAATGCCTGAAGAGTTTTCGTCCACCACAGTCCCCGTCCTCTCCTGCTTACGCAAACTACATTGCTGTGTGAGAAGACTGGCTGTGAGGAATTGTCAGCTACTCAAATTTCAGCCACTACTTGAGCCCTGGCTCAGGGAAGGCCTTGCAGCCACTCCAAACTCAGCCCTGCCAAGAAGGGTCCACCACAGGAAACGCTGGGAGGCGTTTGGTGGAGCTTCCAGCAATCCCAAAAGCCCAGCTTGCCTATGGGGGGGGGGCAGCTCCAGGGAACACGTCAGGCACTGTAACGAAGGGGCAAGGAACTCAAGTTCTCCCTTGCGTCAGCCTTTCCCAAAAGGCCCTCCCGAAGCTGCTCTCCCTCCCTTTTTGTCCTCGCTAATCGCTTTACCAATATTTCAAAGGCATTATGTAACGGAAAAGAGGGCTGGAAGTTATCCCTACCAACACGGCCAATAAATCATTAACGTTTCTTAACAGGAGCGGCACCGCTGTTCGTGTCAGGGATGTCGTGTTCGCTTTCAAATCAAGGCTTTCAAATTAAATATTCATCCCCACATTAAAATATTAATGCAGCTCTGCTGTTTCTGTAACACAGATTAATTTCTTATGGCATTTCCAGGCAATGCATAAGTTATAAACATTGTCTCCCACAGGAAGTCCACTTGTCTTTCCGTTCTGTGCGTGCTCTCCTGATTTTGCAGCCTGCAGCAGAGTGGGACTGGGATGGGGGCTGGGATAGGCTCGGAAGGTAATTTATTCCAAGCGAACCCCCAATCCTTTCTTTTCCTCCAAGCTACATCCCCCTTGACTTTAAATCAGAATACTGATGTTTGCTACGACCCTGTCTCTAGTATGATTCACCCCGTTCATTCAGTAATTCCTATTGGTGGTGGGGGGGGAGTGTCCAGAGAACAGTTCTGCTACCACAAGACATTAGAGAAATTAAACTTGACAAATTGCCTGGAAGAGACAACATTTCAAAAGTACAGATCCTTTGACAGAATCAAATGGCTTCTCCAATTAAGGCTTCCAGCTCAGGGTTGGGAAATTCCTGGAGATCTGGTGTTGACAACCTAATCTCCAATCGTTGTTTCTGTCACCCTGGAAAAGGAAAGGCAGGTTACAGAGTCCAAGTTCACACCTGGTTTGAGAGAACTGGGGAACTGATTTATAAAAGGTAAAGGTTCCCTTGCTTGAAAGCCAGTCGAATCCGACTCTAGGGTTGCAGTGCTCATCTCCATTTCAAAGCTGAAGAGCCAGCGCTGTCCGAAGACGTTTCCGTGGTCATGTGGCCAACATGACTAAACACCAAGGCGCATGGAATGCTGTTACCTTCCCACTGAAGTGGTACCTATTTATCTACTTGCAATTTCTTGCTTTCGAACTGCTAGGTTGATTTATATGACAGGCCAAATTAAAAGAAGAAGAGGAGATTCGATTTATACCCCACCCTTCACTATCTGAAGGAGTCTCAGAGCGATTTACAATCTCCTTTCCCTTCCCATCCCCACAACAGACACCCTGTGAGCAGTGTTCCCACTAAGCTGAGTTAGTGTGAGCTGGCTCACAGTTTTTAGCCTCTGGCTCACACATTCTTGCCTTTGCTCAGGAAGGAGGGCCCCAGAGCAAACTAATTTATGCAGGAACCAAATCGCTCACTCACAACTTTAATGCCAGCTGCTCACCAAGTAGAATTTTGGCTCACAAGACTCCACAGTTTAGAGGGAACATTGCCTGTGAGGAAGGTGGAGCTGAGAGAGCTCTTTCGAGAACTGCTCCTGAGAGAACAGCTCTGACAGAACTTGTAACTGACCCAAGGTCACACCAGCAGCTGCATGTGGAGGAGTGGGGAATCAAACCCGGCTTTCCAAGATTAGAATCCGCGCTCCTAACCACTACACCAAAAGTTGCCATTCTGCTCCAGTTCTCAACTTGGAGTCCAAGGAGACAAAATCCAGGGAGATAAACAGGGCCAGTTTTCTGTACAAGCTGCTACTTGGGGCACCACGATAATAGGGAAGCCCCCCCAGGGGTCTCTCTTAGTGTTGCTCCTGTCTCCGTCTGCTGAGTATGCAGTAAACCCAACATTGGCTGCTTTCATATGAGGACAGGGGAAGCCGCCCCTGCTGTGAAAGAAGCAGTAAGTGGCCCTGAAGCATGTGATGATATTCATACCCCATCCCTGCACTACTAACTTCTGGTACTGCCCCTCTTCACCCGGTTCCTATTTATCAGATGGGAACAGAAGCACCAACTTGACAAGAATCAGGTAGGGAAATATCTCAGAAAATTAATAACGTGCTACCCAAAGAAGGCCAGGATTTAACCAATGTAAAGAGTTATAGACCAATATCGCTTTTGAACAATGATTACAAAATATTTGCGAAAGTGATTGCAGAAAGAGTGAAAAAATACTTACAGACGGTAATTTCAGAAGAGCAAGCTGGTTTTCTACCGAATAGACAAATTCGAGACAATCTAAGAATAGTAATGGATGCAATCGAGTATTATGAGATACACCCAGAGAAGGAAGTAGCCTTTTTATTTTTAGATGCGGAAAAAGCCTTTGACAACTTAAATTGGGACTTCATGTTTCAGATGTTTGGAGAAATGGAAGTTGGGCATCCGTTTAGCAACATGATTGAAGCGATCTACTCTGATCAAAGAGCGAGGTTAAATGTGAATAAAGACTTGACGGATCACTTCAGGGTTCAAAAAGGTACACGGCAAGGATGCCCACTCTCACCTTTACTTTTTATTTGGGTATTGGAGATTCTGTTACAGAAAGTACAAGAAGATGAAGAAATCAAAGGGCTCAAAATTGGAGGTTACAGTTATAAATATAGAGCTTTTGCAGATGACGTGATGTTTATGGTGGAAGAACCAGGAGAAAAATTACCGCTGTTGTTAAAAAAGATTGAAGACTTTGGTGTGCTGGCAGGGTTTTATATAAACAAGAACAAAACTAAACTTTTATGCAAGAATATGACGAAAAAAAGGCAAAAGGACTTACAAGACCTGGTACAGTGTGAAGTGGTGAAGAAAATAAAGTATCTGGGAATTGAATTAACAATGAAAAACATCGATCTTTATAAAAATAATTACGAAAAGCTATGGAATATTCTAACACAAGACTTTAAAAAGTGGAATACTATGAACTTATCGCTTTTGGGGAGAATCTCCGTAGTCAAAATGAATATATTACCACGATTGATGTTTTTGTTTCAAACTATTCCTATTGTGACTAAGATTGATGTATTGAATAGATGGCAGAGAGAAATCTCAAAATTTGTTTGGGGGGGCAGGAAACCTAGAATTAAGATGAAAATTATGTGTGATGCTAAAGAGAGAGGGGGATTGCAGTTACCAAATTTGCGCTTGTATTATGATGCAGTCTGTATAGTATGGTTAGAAAAATGGGTTAATCTGAAAGACAAAAAACTGCTTACTTTGGAAGGACATAATTGCAGATTTGGTTGGCATGCATACCTTTGGTATGAAAAAAATAAGGTTGATAATTTTTTCAGACATCACTTTGTGAGAAATGCCTTATTTGTAACGTGGACGAGATATAAAAGATTTTTCTTTGATGCAAGACCATTGTGGATAGTACCAGCAGAAGTTCTATCGTCATACACGAGGCAAAGCGGTAAAGAATGGTTGCCGTACAGAGATTTAATTAAAAAAGTTGGTACAGAATGGCAAATGAAAGAGCAGGATGAAATACAGTATAAATATGTATGGTTGAGCTATTTACAGATAGTTGACTTGTTCAATTCAGATAAGAAAAAATATGGTTTCAGAGAAGAGAAAAATGAAATTGAAACTGTCTGGGAGGGAGGAGGGAAAAAAGCGATTTCTACCGTATATAAAGTTTTGTTAAAATGGTATACGGAAGACGAGACGGTGAAAGAACAAATGCTTAAATGGGCAGTAAATGTTAATACTGAGATTTCTATGGATTCCTGGGAATATCTGTGGAAGAACTCGATTAAAATTTCGACCTGTACTAATGTGAAGGAGAACTGTTATAAAATGATGTACAGGTGGTATATGACACCAAAGAAAATAGCCAACATGAGTCAAAATCTTTCCAACAAGTGTTGGAAATGTAGAAAACATGAAGGTTCATTTTACCATATGTGGTGGACATGTGAAAAAGCTGTGGACTTCTGGACCAGGGTCCACAGCGAAATGCAAAAGATTCTGAAATGTTCCTTTAAGAAAGCGCCAGAAATTCTGCTCTTAGGACTTAAAATGGAAGAACTGAATATTACAAAAAGGACTCTATTTTGGTATCTGATTACAACGGCGAGACTACTCTATGCACAATGTTGGAAACAAGAAAGAATTCCAGAGTTAGAAGAATGGATACAAAAAACTTTGTTTATGGCGGAGATGGACAAAATTACAAAAAAATTGAATAACAAAGAAGATCAGGAATTCTATGAAGAGTGGAGAGACTTTAAAGTTTACCTAGAAAAGAACTGGGATGTGAAACATAACTTACTATATTTGGAACAATATTGAAATTAGAATATGATGTTATCTTAAGTTGTGCTGGAGGGACGAGGGGGGAAGCATTGTGGGAAGCCTGGGGGAGGGAGAGAGTAAATTGGGGATATTGGTATGGGGTTAAAACTGAAATATTAATTTGAACTGATGATATGTCAATATTTTCATGAAAATAAAATTGTGTTCAAAAAAGAAAAGAAAATTGTTTAGAACCTCTCCACCGTGCGAAATATAAATTCATGACTTCATTCCCAACTATTATGACTAATTGAAACAGGTAAGTCCAATTCACAAACCCTGAGAATCGTGAGTGGGAGTTCCCTTTAAAGAGTGAGGTGTAAAAAACCCACGCAATTGGACAACCTGTTTCAAGTCAGTTATATTTTGCATGGTGGAGAAATTCTGAAGGTCCTAAACAAGTCGTATATGCATATGGAATGACTGTATTTAGGATTTTGTAAGTTACTAGTTTTTGCACATTATTGATTTTTCTACAATATATGTAGCCAGTTTTTACACGCTGTGGTTTTGTTCTTGTTTGGACTTACCACCATGTTCTCTGTATATACTAGAGAATCAGGTGGGGGCAGTACCAGTACCCCCACAGCCCAGCAAACCTTTCTTCCCCCCAAACTCAGCCAGGGTTCACAGCTGAATAGCACAGGTGATGTTGTTTGGGGGAAAAAAAGATGTTAAAGGGATAAAGGGGGAGAGGAACGCTGGACCTGAGCAGTGCCATTTTGAAGGTGGTGCTAAGATCTACTACTATGTTTGCTATGGCTGCTGACTGAAGTAGCGTTGCCCATGCTGGGTTAGGAAACTTCCACAGATTTGAAGAAAAGTTGGTTTTATACCCTGTTCTTCACTACCCGATGGAGTCTTAGAGCAGCTTACAATCACCTTCTCTTCCTGGGGCTGAGGTAGATGGGGCTGAGAGAGCTCTGAGAGAGCTGTGACTGACCCAAGATCACCCTGCTGGCTCCAAGTGGAGGAGTGGGGAATCAAACCGGGTTCTCCAGATTAGAGTCCTGTCACTCTTAACCACTTCACCGAGCTGGCTGGGGGTGGAGACGGGAAGGGACAGGTTCTGAGGAAGGGAGAGACCTCAGGGGCGTATCATGCTAACAGCTATCATCTGTAGTTGAGATCAGTTGTAACTCTAGATCTCCAGGCCCCACCTGGAGTCTGGCAACTCTACAGCTGAGATTTCACACAGAAGCTCTGCCTGCAGCTCTCATGCTGTCCCCCTTTAAGTCAGCGCAAAGGAGGTGTTCTTAGGGCTCCACCTTAAAGGCGAAAGCCCCAGGAGTGGAATGTTTTCAGAAATAGCAGGGTACCACATAGCACCTGTTAAATAAAGCAGGACCATGGCCCGAGCCACTGGGGGAAAAATTGAGTGTAAAACATTCCTTGTCTGCAGGTGGCCCTGTTTCTCTGCCCAACTGACAGCAGACCTTGCGGTCAAGTGATTGTTCGAGGAAACTAGATGGGGCCAGAAAGGAATCATGAGCAGGCAGGAGAAATTGGAATTCCCCCCCCCCGCCAGGATTCTCCAGGCACTCAGGGGGGCTGAACAGCCTCTATTTCTCCTCTCCCCTTTTTTCCTTTCACTGACACTCAGCTGCTCTCTACATTCCATCTGTTCTAGCGCATATTTAATCCTCATCAGGCCTATCTGGGGTTTTCTTTTTCCTTTGGCTAATGTACAAAGTCATATTTTCCTGCATACCTGGGGGGGAGGGTACTTCTATATGGCTACATATTTTATCTGCATACCTTGGGTGGTCTGGTTTTGCTGCATTTGTCATCTGCACAGTTTACTGTTAGAGGGGTGATGATAATGATAGGCAAATCGAAGCTCCATGTTGATAGGTAATATACTAAGATTATAGACAAAGAAGAAGAAGAGGAGGAGGAGGAGGAAGAGGAGGAAATTGGATTTATACCCCACCCTTCACCAGGGGTCATTTCGTAGAAAAAGAGGTGCAGGAGCTCATTAGCATAACTCATTAGCATAACTTATTTGCATATGCCACACCCCCGATATCACCAGAAGTATGTCAGAAGGCAACACCCACTGCAACTTACCTGGCTGCTTTTTGCTCCTTGTGGCCCGGGGCTGCTGGGAGCAGGGGGTGGGGCTTGTTGCATGTGCCCGCCCCCTGTGCTCTTTACTGCCGGAGCTCCACTCCTGTGTGCTCTCGCAGGAAATGACCCCTTCACTACCTGAAGGCATCTCAGAGCAGCTTACAATCTCCTTTCCCTTCCCCTCCCCACAACAGACACCCTGTGAGATAGGTGGGGCTAAAAGAGCTCTTTTGAGAACTGCTCCTGAGTGAACAGCTCTAAAATAACTTGTGACAGACCCAAGATTACACCAGCAACTGCATGTCAAGGAGTGGGGAATAAAACCTGGTCCTCCCAGATTAGAGTCCGTGCTCCTAACCACTACCCCAAACTGACTCCATAGAGGACCATAGCCATTATGTCCTGCCTGTGAGTTTCCAGAAGCATCTGACTGGCTGGACTGCTATTCTAGACCAAATGTTGGACTAGATGTTCCTTGACCTGACCCAGCAGAGTCCTGTTTTAATGTGAAGAATGTCAAATAAATATGGAAGCAGTACTAACATTGTGTCTCAATGCATTATGCTTCTGAATACAATGAAAACCCCTACTTTTTGATCCCCAAAGTGAAAATCACGCATTTTGCAACTATGGATACATGTCTGAAACAAAACAACATGCTTCCAGGCTAGAGTTGCCAGCTGTGGGTTAGGAAATACCTGGAGATTTTGGGGGTGGAGCCTAGGGAAGGTGGGGTTTGGAGAGGGGAGGGACCTCATTGGTATATAATGCCATTAGAGTCCACCCTCCAAAGCAGCCATTTTAAATAGGGGAACTGATCTTGGTCATCTGGAGATCAACCATAATAGCAGGAGATTTCCAGGTATCCCTTGGAAGTCAAAACAAAAAGAGGGGGGATGAAAACACACACCACCACACAAAAGACCAGAAAGGGTGTGCTTGTACATCCCGAACAGCTCAGCAATATTACACTACTAGTAATAAGGCCTGTTGTGGAAATAAATGCAACGAGATCTAGGAAGAGGGTCTTGGGTGAGCGCTCCGGCCTGCAGTAGTAGGCCACCCCCCCCGGCAGCTCTGCTTGAGCACCATGGCCGACCACCGCAGGATGGGAGCCATGCTGCAGCGACTGCTGCTGTGGCTGGGAGGCCAGGCCTCACTCTGGGCAGGATGGTGAGCCTGCTGCCCACCATCTGCTGGAGGCTGCTCGCTCTGGCTGCCAGGCTGAACTGCGGGCTGTGTCCCATCACAGCGCTGCCCCCTCACTCCCTCTTTAGCTGCATGCAGGGTCCAGAGCCGGTGCGGAGTCACTCCAGCCAAGTGGATGGGGAGTGAGGGAGTGGTGTGGCACAGCGCCACCATGGAGGGCTGGGCGGATCACACCTCCTCTGCCACCACCCGCTGCCAGCGGATACCAGGCAGGACTGGAGCGGCTCTCAGCGAGTGAAAATTGTGGTGGCAGTGGCAGCAGCAGGTGTACCTGGGACCCCGGCAGAAGCAGGAGGAATCTCACCACCATTCCGCTAAGCCCCCCTCCACCTCCTCCTCCTCCCTCAGTACAGCGCTGTGGCTCCCCATCTCCCACTCACCTCCCTGGTAGGCCGCTCAGCGGCAGCTGTCTGGAGCATTGGCAGGTCTGGAGCGGGGCGGGATGAGCACGGGTCCTCCTCCCAAATGAGCAGTGGGCAGTGGAAAGGGGCAGGCAGCATCATGCACTGCCCATAGGCACCGGCTTCAGCGCAAGCCGAGGCAGCAGAGTGAGGCAGCAGGGCTGGAGTCTCTGTCTTCTGAGGGGGCTGGTTGCAGCGGCAGGGCCGGAGTGTCCATCTTCTGAGGGAGCCCAGCAGTCTCAGGTAAATTTTCACAGGTGCTGCTTCTGTGGGCGGGACTCAGGAAATGGAGCCAACTGATTCGGGAGTGCAAAAAGGGAATATGAGGAGCATAAAGCAAAAAACGTAAAAACCAACAATAAAAATTTCTTCAAATACATTAGAAGCAGGAAACCACCCAGGGAGGCAGTGGGGCCCTTGGATGACCAAGGGGTAAAAGGAGTACTGAAGGATGATAGGGAAATGGCTGAGAAGCTATATGCATTTTTTGCCTCCGTCTTCACTGTGGAAGATGAGAAGTGCTTGCCCACTCCAAAACCGCTGAGTTCGGGAGGGGTGTTGAAAGACCTGAGTCAGATTGAGGTGATGAGACAGGAGGTCCTAAAACTGATAGACAACTCAAAAACTGATAAATCACCAGGCCCAGATGGCATACATCCGAGAGTTCTGAAAGAACTCAAATGTGAACTTGTGGATCTCCTGACAAAAGTATGTAATCTTTCCTTTGTCTCACTAACCTGTTAGTGTTCTTTGAGGGGGTGAACAAACATGTGGACAAGGGGGATCCAATAGATATTATTTACCTTGACTTCCAGAAAGCTTTTGATAAAGTTCCTCATCAAAGGCTCCTAAGTAAGCTCAAAAATCATGGGATAGAAGGACAAGTTCTTTTATGGATCAAAAACTGGCTAGTTCATAGAAAACAGAGAGTGAGTGTAGGTGGGCAATTTTCTCAGTGGAGGGTGGTAAGCAGTGGGGTACCGCAGGGATCAGTACTTGGTCCACTGCTTTTTAACTTGTTCATTAATGATTTGGAGATGGGAGTAAGCAGTGAAGTGGCTAAATTTGCGGATGATACAAAGTTGTTCGGGGTGGTGAAAACCAGTGAGGATTGTGAGGCACTCCAAAGGGATCTGTCAAGGATGGGCAAGTGGGCGTCAACATGGCAAATGGGGTTCAATGTGGCCAAGTGCAAGGTGATGCACATTGGAGCCAAAAATCCTAAATATAAATACACATTGATGGGGTCTGAACTGGCAGAGACTGATCAAGAGAGAGATCTTGGAGTTGTAGTGGATAACTCACTGAAAATGTCGAGACAGTGTGTGACTGCAATAAAAAAGGCCAATGCTATGCTGGGGATTATTAGGAAGGGTATTGAAAACAGATCAGCCAATATCATAATGCCCCTATATAAATCAATGGTGCGACCTCATTTGGAATACTGTGTGCTGTTCTGGTCACCTCACCTTAAAAAGGATATTATAGCTTTGGAAAAATGCAGAAAAGGGCAACTCGAATGATAAAAGGCTTGGAACACTTTCCCTATGAGGAAAGGTTAAGGCGCTTAGGACTCTTTAGCTTGGAGAAAAGACAACTGAGGGGTGACATGATTGAGGTTTACAAGATTATGCATGGGAAAGTACAGGTAGAGAAAGAGGTACTTTTCTCCCTTTGTCACAAATACAGGAACTCGTGGGTACTCCATGAAATTGCTGAGCGGTTGGGTTAGAACGGATAAAAGGAAATACTTCTTCACCCAAAGAGTGATTAACACATGGAATTCACTGCCACAGGAAGTGGTGGTGGCTACAAGCATGGACGGCTTCAAAAGGGAATTAGATAAGCATATGGAGCAGAGGTCCATCAGTGGCTATTAGCCACAAGGTATAGATAGGGGCTCTGGGGCACGTGATTCTCTGTCATCTTGGTGCTTGGGGGGGTCAACAGTGGGAGGGCTTCTAATGTCCTGGCCCCACTGGTGGACCTCCTGATGGCACTGGTATTTCTGGCCACTGTGTGATACCGAGTGTTGGACTGGATGGGCCTTTGGCCTGATCCAACATTGGCCTCTCTTATGTTCTTACGTTCTTATCAAACGTTGCCACTCGAAAATATAATTATTATGTAGGAGAGATTCCATGGCCAGTGTGGAGGAAGGATTTCCAGTTCTTTATCCTATGCACTGATCTGTCACAGGCCCCAGACAGGTAAGACTGACATGTTTTTAAAAAGATATCCCCAATTTCTTCCCCAATGATAAAACAGGGAACCAGTTTTACCAGCGGCCAGTAGCAGGAAATAGCAATTTCACTTCTGCAAGTTCTAGTCCCCTCCCTTTGGTGCATTTTAACTTAGCTGTATTAATCTGGTTTGATACCTGATTTTGAATTAATTCAACACTGCACCTAAACTGTCTTGAAAACGTTTTGTGGCAAGGCTGCATATACATCTTTTAATAGAATAAAACGAAGCTGAGTGTCTGTAAGGTGCTGCAGTTAGGAAGACAGGATAGGGATTAGAAAGCCCTTGTTTTAAATCTCCACTCAGTCATAAAGCTTGTTGAGTAAACCCGGGTCAGTCACTCTCTCTCAGCCAAGTCAATGTTCTGGTGAGGATAAAAGAGAAGCGTGAACAATGTAAGCACTCTGAGATCCTTGGAGGAAGGGTGGGATAAAAATGTAATCAATAGAAAATAAATATAAGGACTGTGCCTGGTATACAGGGATAGGTGGTGTGTTTACAGTCTAGGAAGTCCTGGCTGCAGCCCTTTATATTTTCAAAAGTTCATGTACCCATGCTAGGGTTGCCAGCTCAGGTTTGGGAAATTTCTGGAGACCTGAAGATGGAGCTTCAGGGGGATTGGGGAGGGTATAATGTCATAGAGTCCACCCTCCAAAGCAGTCACTTTTTCCAGGGGAACTGATCTTTGTAGTCTGGAGATAGAGTTGCCAGGTCCCACCTGGCTACTAGCAGGGGGATGGGGAAGACTTAACAGGAGAAAGAGGAATGCCCAGGCCACATCACTGACATCGCACAGGAAGTGATGCCATCACTCCAACAACATCCAGACAAAACTCTGGTATTGGGACAAAAACTCTGTGGTAAAAACAGTTCCCACTCGTCTCTCTCTTATACCTGCGATATATAGATTACATTTTCATTGTTTCATATAGATTACATTTTCATTGTCTGAAGCCCCGGACATATTCCACCAGGCATTCAATGACTTTCACCCCACCATCAATCTGACAATGAACAAATCTAGGCAAGAAATACATTTTTTGGACATTACTTTAGCCACCGGTGAAGAATGCGGAGATTGCTCAAATTATGGCCGGGAAGGCCGGGAAGGCGCCAGGACCAGATGCAATTCTCCCGGAGGCCATTAAAGTGATTCTGGAATGGTGGGCGTCCTTCTTAGCAGTTTTATTTACTGCTATAGATAGGACAGGTGTAATACCTGAAGCATGGACAAATGCTATTATAGTACTAATTTTAAAAAAGGTGACTATAGATCGCCTAGTAATTATAGGCCCATTAGCTTGCTTTCTATATTAGGGAAACTCTATGCAAGCCATCTGGCGCTCAAACTTAAAGCCTGGATGTCAGAACAAAAATTTTTAGGTATAGAGCAAGCAGGATTCTGTCAGGGGAAGTCAACTTTAGATCACTGTATTGTGTTAAGTCACTTAGTGAATAAATATAAAAAAGGGAAAGGGGACAAGTTGTACTCTGCCTTTCTAGATTTGAAGAGAACTTTTGATACTGTTTCAAGGGAGCTGCTATGGAAGAAGTTAAGGCTGTTGGGAATTGACATGACATTGCTCCTGTTGATCAAGAAATTATATACAGATACCACTTGTCAAGTAAGAGGCTCTAGGGATGAGGATTTAACCCCGAAAATTTCCATCAATATAGGGGTTAAGCAGGGCTGTGTATTGGCTCCCCTCATTTTAAATCTTTTTAAAAACGATTTGGCCAAGGGGCTAGAGGGGATTGATGGACACAGCCCAATTTTGAGCTTGTGCCCGTTGCCCCTGTTATTGTATGCAGATGATGCTG
>NW_015161993.1:295219-297407 GCF_001447785.1 Gekko japonicus | reverse complement strand
TCTTGAAGCTATCAAACATAATTTTTTCAGTCAGTTAGGGGAGCTTTGATAGCATTGGAGAAATCGGAATCTTCCAGCCATTGGCGTAGTTGAAAATATTCAAACCAATGACAGGAGATCTTATACTTGTTTTCAATGTCAAGCTTTGTCATTATTTTGTTTCTATTGATTACATCTATAATCCTGATGACTCCTTTTTCCCTCCAGGTGAGGAACGCTTGAGGTTTGAAGGCTGGTGAAAAAGCCTTCTGTCAAGTAAATGTATACAATGGAGAGTGCACATGATGAAGCTTCCGGCCGCCCCGCTTCCAGCCCTCATTCAGCCAGGAGGAGGCAGGAGAAGAGGGAGGGTAAGTTGCTTCCTCCCCGCCTCTCCCCACCCCTGCCTGCCTGGGGCCAGGGAGGGCCTTGGCGGGGCTTCCTCGCACTCCCGCTGGCGTTGCAGGTCCACCGCCGGGCCCCTGATGTCAGAGGGTGTGGCATATGCTAATGAGTTATGCTAATGAGTTCCCCTAGCTCTTTTTCTACGAAATGACCCCTGGTTAAACCCATGAACTGAATGGCGATTGTGTATGATTCTGATCTATGCCAATAAAGGTTTTGAATTGAATTGAATTGACATTACTTTAAAAATACACAATGGATGCATAGACACCACCTTATACCAGAAACCTACTGACTGACAAACGTACCTACATTCCTCCAGCTACCATCCTAAATATACCAGGCGATTCTTTGTATACAGACTGGCTCTGCTCTACAGCTATATCTGCTGCAATCCTACAGACAGAGATTCTCACCTGAGGGATCTACAACAAACTTTTTTGTAACTAAAGTATCCACCTGATGAAGTCAACAAACAGATTGACAAAGCCAGAATGGTACCCAGAGAAAACCTGTTGCAAGACAGGCCCAAAAGAGACAATAACAGAACACCACTGGTGGACACATACAGCTCTCAACTCAAAACAGTTCAACACATCATCAGCGACTTACAACCTCTACTGGATAATGACAGTTCATCATCGTGTCTTCTGTGCAGTCCCACATGGGACTGCCGGAAGGCAGGCCTGCTGCGGAAAAGCATTCCAAGAGCTTCCTCAATCTTCTAAGAATTGAGTCCCCCCTCCCCTCGGAGAGGATTGTGAAATGAGCCATTTCCCGCCCATTTGGTCACGTGACGAGGGGAGGGGGAGGCACCTCTCTCTCTCAGTCCTTTTTTTGCCGCCGTGAGGAAAGGACGTATTCCAGAGCTACAGCTACTTACCTCAGTACGAAACTTTCAAAAGAAAAGCTGTTTTTTTCCTCAGAAGAATTATTTTTCTTAGGTGTTTACATTTTCATGGCTTTGTTTAAACGATGTCAGGCTTGTGGATCGAAAATGGCTGCCTCTGACAATCACCTCAAGTGTCTCCTGTGCCTGGGAGAAGGCCACATCACCGATTCCTGTATGGTTTGTGTTATGTTATCTCCTAGAAATAGGAAGGACAGGGCGCTGAGACTTAAAGCAGCCCTTTGGGAGCAAGCTTTGTCGGTCAGACCCAGCTCTCCCTCGACCTCAGGACTTGTGAGGCGATCTCCTAGGAGGCCTATAATATCCCATAAGCCGAAGCACAGCTCGGCAGGGAGGGATCGCATGAGATCCATTTCAGCCCATCCACCTTCGAAAAGGGTGAAAACGGGCAAGGCGAAGCCCCCAAAGGTGTCTCTGAGCAGCACTGGGGTAGCCATACCGTCGCAGCCGTTGCGACCGTCGTCAGAGCCATCATTGGCCACAAGTGCGATCGACGTCGATACTGCCTCGACGTCGACGGATCGCCGGACCTCTCCTCCAACCGCTTTGACGTTGAGACGTTCACGATCGATTCGACGTCGTTCTCCGTACGCTCGATGTCGACACACTTCGACGTCGAGCCCAGAAGGGTGTCATCGACGTCAAACATCGTTAACCACGGAGGCACTCGACGTCGACGCTGCTTCGACGTCGACGGAACTTCGAGCCTCTCCTACGATTTGACGTTGCTCTTCGAGCGCTCAACGTCGACACGATTCGACGTCGAGCCCGGAGGGGTGTCATCGACGTCGAACATCTTTAACCAGGGATGGATTCGGCGTCGATGCGGCTTCGACGTCGATGGAACTTAGAGCCTCTCCTCCTAAGATTCGAGGTTGCTCTTCGAGCGCTCAA
>NW_015161993.1:266869-294913 GCF_001447785.1 Gekko japonicus | reverse complement strand
CAGAGTATGTCTGTCTTTCATCTCCTGATGAGACCGTGGGCGATCCCACCCCAATATCTCCTACAGAGGACTTACGGGGTTATTCCGCACAGCTCCTTCGTATGCTTAATGCCCTTAAGATTGCTTATGTCTCCCCCAGACCTGTGGAGGAAGATCCAGTTTTCGGGGTTTTATACTCCGATAATTCAGGTCCAGTGTCTGTTCCCTTGATAAAGGGTATTAGGGAAATTACCCGTAATAACTGGGCAACACCGTCCTCGGTCAAGGGTTCTACTGGGAAGGTCAAGAACCTCTATAAGATCAGGGAACAGGATGCCCCCTTTTTATACCGTCATCCCCAACCTAACTCAATAGTGTCTGGACAGATAAAAGGTCCGAGATCCTCCCCTTTAGACAAGGAGGGCAGGAAACTAGATTTGTTAGGGAGAAAGATTTATACCTCCGGAGCACTGGCCCTGAGGATAGCTAACTTTGAAGCTATCATGTCCAGATATCAGATTATGTTATGGGAACAGTTGACCCCATTGTTGGAGACCTTGACTGTTGATAGGAAGGACCAAGCCAAACAGGTACAAGCTGAGGGCGTTCGGTTAGCTAGACAGGAGCTCAATGCGGCCAGGCATTCTGCGGATGCAGCAAGCAGAGTGATTGCTTCCACAATAGTTCTTCGCAGACACTCGTGGCTTCGATCCTCTCCTCTGCCCCCAAGCACGAGAGTTCGTGTCGAGGATCTGCCTTTTGAGGGCGAGCTCCTCTTTAGTAAGTCAACTGACGAGATACTAGAGAAAATCAGTAAGACGAAAATTACTGCCAAATCGCTGGGATTAACCTCCCACCAATTACAGTCTACCATGGATGCTCAGCCTTACGCTGATTGAACGGCAACAGCCTAGGCGGCGTGAATACACGATCGTTCCCCAAAGCTACGCTTCTCCCGTTCTGGAGATTCTCAGTAGAAAGTTTTTTCCCTGTCTTTACCGTCTTACGTCTGCGTTATGTTCAAAGGTTTAGTTTGTTTTCGAAAGTAATAAAGGTGGCTTGTTTCTTGAGTTCATATTCAGTCCACCTGTGTCATTGAGGCGCTCACCTCATGCGCACAAGAGGAGGTTTCTTCATGGAGGTTCGATCACCCTTGACTGAAAGGTGCTATAGAGGTACACCCTGGTCAGGGAGAGAACTGTGTTTTTTTCTTTATTCTACTTCCTTCTTCATCAAGGAGGAGAAGGAGGGTCTGAGACCCATCTTGAGTTTCAAAGATGAGCTTAGTGCCTTACCTTAGTCAGCACACCTGCGCAATATACGTGTTTTTACTTGATTAGTTGTTGGTCTTTTATCTAAGGCTAAGCATTTATTCCTAGGATGGATTTAATTCCCACTACAGTCTACGACGAATCTGACCATCACGTATCTGTGTTATAAGAGGATACACCTCTGAGCCATACTTCCACGGGAGATCTGATCCATCCCAGGTCCAATCCTGGGTTCACTTGCTTCGTTAAAGTTTGGTGGTAATGCGTCCCAGGAGTTCCCTTTCGCATTCACACTAACCGACATGCAACCGAATGGCTAGTAGTCCTGTTGTGTCCCTAAGCTTTATTTTCGCCAAACTCGAGTTCAGAGCAGTGAGCTATATTGAGCAGTAGAGCGCTTAGGATAATCCATACTCCTGGGATCTTAGACCTGAAATTCCAGTCCCTGTGGTTCCCACACAGGGAGTGTTTCCCACAACCGCAAGTACCAGATGCTGCTAGTCTGCGAACATTCACAAGGCCAGAAGGGTCTAGGAGAGGCCTTTCTCCTGAGATTGTCAGGCAATTTATTCTGCGCCCTCTCAACCTTCCCCTATTACCGAGGGTGCTAACGACATTGGTCCTTGTCGGAACCAAGGACGGTATATAGTTCCGCTATGACCCCGACGCCCCTACCCCCCGTGGCTACTATTCCTAGCCCAGTACAAGTACCAGGCTTGTTTCAGATCGCTTGCATTCGTCCTCCATATCTCAACATACTGAAGGTGTACAGAGGATTCTTTCACGTGGAACGGAGATTTGAGACAGGTGGCTGTTGTCCTCTTAGCTTCCCGGAATTCCTCGTTTGGGAAGTTTCAAGGGATCAGATGCTACAACATAGAGTTAGGGCGCAGGACAGTTTAAAAAAACAACAACAACAACAAGAAGGAGAAATAAGAGAAGAACGTCCTGACTCTTGCCCCTTTAAGGGACATACTGGGATACCTTCTGACATTATTAGTTTTGGGCTTTCCCCCCCACCTATTATGATACACTTTGCGGCCATTTGGCCCTCTCGGGTACGGTTTGATTCAAGCCCGGTGTGTCGTAGACTTGCAACAGTCTCAACCGTACTCTCTGTGTTTTTTATTTTTGTAGTTGTTTCTTCGCAACTCCACCCCAATAGCGTGATCTTAGGGCCATGTTTAGCATTTAAACAAGGATAATTACTATTCTCCAGATTTCTCAGGATATAATCTTCCCCATTCCGACTTCTATAACAGACTTAGAACTACGCACTTTAAACGGGAAGAAAGCTTTATTGTTTATTATAACACAGGGCATTGCTCAGTCACTCTGTGTGTCTCTATTTGTTTGATGCTGATAGACTCAAGAAAGATAAGCTGCTCCGACTAATTCTACTTTCAAAGGAGTCCCCTCGGCCAAGTGCGACGCCTAGGGCTCAGCAGGTACAATGGTCCCGTTGTTTCCGTTTTGGTCATTTTCCAAAGTACACAGATCGCTTCGCGTGTTTTTCCTCGATGTTGACATTGAGGGTCAACAACGTAGCCTTCGCCTCTACCGTTCATGAACCATGATACAATTGAGACTGATGTTCAACAGGAAGTACCTACATACAATAGGGTGTTTCTATCGTAAAAAGAAAACAAAATTAAAACAAGTGGGGTGTTTTCGCCCACACCCGCCTCCGAGTCTTGTGTAGCTTGCTAAACTCCCATGTGGGACTGCACAGAAGACACGATGATGAAAACATGGTTGCACTTACCTGTAACTGATGTTCATCGAGTGTCTTCTGTGCTGGCACACATCCCTCCTTCCTTCCCCGCTGTGGTCGACCAATTTTTTTCCCACGGCGGCAGGATAGGACTGAGAGAGAGATGTGCCTCCCCCTCCCCTCGTCACGTGACCAAATGGGCGGGAAATGGCTCATTTCACAATCCTCTCCGAGGGGAGGGGGGACTCAATTCTTAGAAGATTGAGGAAGCTCTTGGAATGCTTTTCCGCGGCAGGCCTGCCTTCCGGCAGTCCCATGTGTGCCAGCACAGAAGACACTCGATGAACATCAGTTACAGGTAAGTGCAACCATGTTTTCTCTTTCACAAGTACTGAGAGGCAAACATTTTCTTGCAGCCCCACAATATCAAACAATTTAACCCTCAATAATACAATATCTAATTTGAACATGGGCGCTGGTACCAGAGCTTGCAGTAAACCCAGATGCCAACTTTGCTGCCACATATACCCAGACAACACAATCACTGGACCTAACAACATCAACTACACCATCTCAGGCTTATTCACATGTTCATCTTCTAACACTGTATATGCCATTAAATGTCAACAGTGGCTTTTGGTTCTTTACATAGGCCAAACCCTACTCCAAAGGATAAATGGACATAAATCTTACATCAAGAATCAAAAGACTGAGAAACCTGTAGGAGAAAACTTCAGCCTTCCAGGACATTCAATGAGCAGGACCATAGCCAGCAGTGGGGCTTTTGGAGCTGAGCCTCCCCAAATTCTGGCAGAGCCCCATCACAGCAGCGCTGCAGTGAAGTGCCCGGGTGGGCCATTCTTCAACAGCCAGCCAGTTGGGCCGTAGGCTCTCGGAGAGCTGAAGCGAGTTGCCTCTCCAACGCTTGCTGGCTGGCACAGATGCAGTGAGGTACCTGGGCAGGCCATTAGAGAGTGGCCCACCCAAGCACTTCACCCTGTCTTTACCAGCCAGCGAGTCACGCCGTTGGCTCTCCAAAGCTTTCAGAGAGCCGACAGCCAATCTCACTGGCTGGTGAAGACAAGGGGGGGGGGAGAAAAGCTTGAGCAGCTCGTTGAGCCGGGGTGCCTCCTCTTCAGCTCTCCTCCTCCCTCTCTGAACAGAGAGGGAGGAGGAGAGTCACTCGTATGTGGGGGGCATGATGCCCCCCCAAAGTCCAAAGCCCTCCCTGGCGAATTTCCTGGCTACAGGACTGTCAATGAGTGACCTCAGAATAGCTGTTTTATAGCAAATGAACTTCAGGAACAGACTAGAAAGGGAAGTTGCTGTGTTGCAGGTTATTACAACACTCAGAACAATGGAATCTCCAGGACTTAACAGGGATATTGGTTTCTTATCTCACTGTATATACTAACCTCATTCAGCCCTGTATTCTCACCAATTCTCATCAGTCCCCCAGAAGGGCCATACATTCTTTTTATTTTATTTTTTATTTGGAATAATAGATTAGAATAGTATATTATAATGTAATGCAATGAATAATTTAATGTAATGTAATTTGGAATAGTAGATTGGAATGCATTTCTCTTGTCTGGGGACAGGGGAGATAACTCTACACAGACAATCACCTCACTTCAAAGAAAAAGATCCTGTAAGGTCGCCTCCATGCTTGAGAGGAGATAGAGCATAATGGAAGGGTCTCAGTTAATTACACTCAGCATCCCACAATTAAAGATACATCTGCCCATCAATCTCCAATATTTGACATAGTTATTTCCTCCACTATGTTTTCCTCAAATTAAACCCAAACAAATGGTAACTATATAAGCTAAGCTTGTTATTACAATTTGGCCCTTGAATCTGTTAAAAATCTTCATTATGCTGTATGCTAATTTACTGCTCACCCTCTTCCTATATGTATGGACTGGTAATCTTAATTTCATTGTATCTGAAGAAGTGTGTGTGCAAAAAAAAAGCTTATACCTTGAATAAAACCTTGTTGGTCTTAAAGGTGCCAGAGGAGTAAAACTTTGTTCTGTCTTATACCAAGTTAGACTGTTGGCCCATCTAGATCAGGACTGGCTTCTCTGAATGGCAGTGACTCTCCAGGGTCACACCTACAGAACAGTTCCCCCCCCCCAACAATTTCTAGGTTTGCCAGCTCCAGGTTAGGAAATTCCTGGATATTTGGGGGGGAAGCCTGGGGGGGAAGCAGTTTGAAGAGAGGAGGGAGCTCACCAGGGGTATAATTCCATAGAATCCACCCTTTAAAGCTTCCATTTTCTCCAAGGGAACTGATCTCTTGCCACTTGGCAAATAGCTGAAATTCTGGTAGAACTCCAGGCCTAGGGTTGACAACTCTGGGTTGGGAAATACCTGGGTGGGGAGATTTTGGGGGTGGAGCCCAGGGAGGATGGGTTTTGAGGAGAGGAGTGACCTCAGTGGGGTATAATGCCATAAACCCACCTTCTGAAGCTGCCATTTTCTTCAGGGGAACTGATCTGGAGACCCCACTTGGAGGTTGGCAACCCAATCCAGGCACCATATGGAGGTTGGCAACCCTACATTAGAGTCTTTAATTGGAAATATAGGGGATTGAACCTGGGATTTTTTTCATGCAAATCTTCCTCACTTACGCTTTTAACTGTTGCTTATTTAAAATACATTTATGTCACCTTTCCAAAGCTTAACAATATACTTCACAATTAGGGATGGGCAAGAACTGCATTTTTGTGTTCAGATTACCTGCAAAAACTGGTTTGTGGTTGAACCATGAACCAAACCCCAACCCGAAATGCCAGTTCACATACTGAACCAGTTCGTAACCCATTTAAAGTTCAAACCCCTGCTTTCTGCTCTCCACATAAAGAGGCAGGGAGCAGAAAGCAGGGGTTTAAATGGCTCAAAGGAGCTGTTTTTCATGAAGAGCAGAAAGCAGGGATTTTAATGGCTCACAGCCATTTATACCCCTGCTTTCTGCTCTTCATGAACTGCCACAAACCACCACAAACTGCATCAAAATTCATGGAAATTCATAGCTGTTCTTCAGTTCTGAGAGCCAAGTTTGATGTAGTGGTTAAGAGCGGTGGACTCTAATCTGAAGAACCAGGTTTGATTCCCCACTCCTCTGCATGAAGCCAGCTGGGTGACCCTTGGTCAGTCACAGTTCTCTCAGAACTCTCTTAGCCCCACCTACCTCACAGGGGAGAGGAACGGAAGGCATTTGTAAGCTGCTCCGAGACTCCTTTGGGTACTGAAGAGCAGGGTAGAAAACCAACTCTTCTTCATTCTCTTCCTCTTTTTCTTCCTCCTCTTTTTCCTCTTCCTCTTCTCCTCCTGAACATTGCTTCACAAAACACAAATCACCCAAAACTTGTGACAAACTTTAGTTTGTGAGCCCGTTCATGCCCAGCCTTATCCACAATTAAAAAACTAACCCCATCTTGAATTTTATAGTTAACTGATTTTGGAGCACCGTAAAGTAAATTTTTAGTGAACTGTAGTTATGGTATTTTATATTATTCTGTACTGTTTTAATGTTTTAACTTGGGCATTCGTGCCCCCTGTGAGCCGCCCTGAGCCTTCGGGGAGGGCGGGATATAAATTTAAAGATAAATAAATTTAAAGATAAAATAAAAAAGCAATAAAGACAATCAGTATATGACCACAAATTAACACAGTCTGCAATAAACATACCTGAAAAAAGGCTAGTCAAACAAACCAAAGTCCACATGAGCAGAATTTGTTTTACTATTGGGATTCCAAAGCAAGATGTCTAGCAAGGTGGGATGGCCCTTTCCAGATGGGTTTTCAAGAAAATGGAAGCACTTTAATGACTTCACAATAACCAACAGAAATTTATAGAACTGTCTTACTAAGCATGTGCCTATAAACCATTATTTATTTAGAAAATGTATAGGCTTCCTCTCAGAGACTTCCTCGAGGCAGCTCACAAACATAATAAAATTACTAAAACAGCATGAACATAATTAAAATTAACAAACCATAAAAACCCAGCCAGAGAGCATAAAACCAGCGTTAAACATTTAGCAGCCTAAAATGATCCTTGCAAAACATTCCCCAGGCTACAAGCAGACTGCAAAATCAATTTAAGAAGATCAACCAACCGTCTTAGTTAAAAGCCTGAGTAAAAAAAGAAATGTTTCAGCCTCATGCATAAAAGAGAATAAAGGTAAGCAGCGGCTAAGTTTCGAGCAACAGGGCATTCCACAGGTAAGATGTTCATGTGTTATACTGCCTTCAGATCCCCAGTCAGCCCTGAAGAGTCCTGCATGATCTTAGGCCAGTTGCTCAATGCCTACCCTACTTCTAGGGTCGCCAGCCTCCAGGTGGTTGCTGGAGATCTCCCACTATTATAGGGTTCCCAAGTACCTACCTACGATCCGGCGGGGGACACATGCTTCCCCACCGGAAGATTCTTGCTTGGAACACAGGCGCTGCACTATTCCATCGCCCAGACGTGATGTAGGCACGTAGCTGGGCGACGCTCTGGTAATGGGACTGGAAACTCGACGGTACCATTTCCCCGCGGGAATGGTCCCGTGAAGAACTATACATCCCCCGCTGAAATAAGGTAAGTACTTGGGAGCCCTGCACTATTACAACTGATCTCCAGGTTGACTGAGTTCATCTGGAGAAAATGGCCACTTTGGAAAGCAGACTCTATGGCAGTACAACCCATCAAAGTCCCTCCCCTCTCCAAACCCCGCCTTCCTCAGGCTCCACCCCTAAGTTCTCTAGATATTTCTTAACCCAGAGCTGGCAACTTTATGTCCTGCACAAAAGCTGTTGTAAAATAATTTTTTTAAAAATGGAGAGGAGCAAACCACATATGCTGTCCTGAGCTCCTTGGAGGACTTAAAACGTGATAGGTTTTTAGTTAAGGGGGGTTGTGTCTTTTTGAACACACGAAGAACACATGAAGCTGCCTTATACTGAATCAGACCATCGGTCCATCAAGGTCAGTCTTGTCTACTCAGACTGGCAGCAGCTCTCCAGAGTCTCAGGTGGAGGTCTTTCACATCACCTACTGGGTATTGAACTTAGGACCTTCTGCATGCAAAGTAGAGAGTCTTCCACTGAACCACAACCCCTACCCAACCAGGGGTTGGAAACACCTAGTGGGGGAGTGTGAGACTTCCGGTTTATGGTGACATGCAGGCAGACGCATCTCTCGGACGTCCTGGGGATGCAATCTGCACACCAGCGTGTAGGAGGGGGCGCGACGGGGCGCGACCCCCCGAGCCTCGGCAAAAGGCTCCTAGCCAGGGGGCTTTTGAGGGGTGACCTCTTCGATGGTGCGATGCCGGAGAATTGAGGCACTCCTCCGCCCCGAAGGTCCTGCCGCTGAGTGACTGCATGGTACAAGTGCTGCTGACTGGGACAAGTGTCGGAGATCGGGTGAAAAAACTCGATGCCGAGCATGGCCAGTTGGCCAACAACGAACTGTTAGTTGGGTTGAAGCGAGCATGAAGAAATTTAAAAAAAGCTGCCCCCCTTAGAGAGCGGTGGACAGCGAGCGGGGGAGGGCCCCCTCCCAAACACATAAATGGAAACATGGAGATAAAGAGGGGGGAGCGGAAAAATAAGTGGCTAAATCTGTTTTAAGAGACTTACCAGAGCGCAGATAAGCATACGGGTGAATATCAGTGTGCAGAGACTTTAGCAACTTTAAGAAAAGTAAACAATCCAAAAAGATGGCAGGAAAAAAACCAGATAAAGACAAACTGTTGAAAGCGAAACTAGGGGGCAGTCCTCGAACAGAAGAGACTGAGCTTTCTAAACTGTTGGCAGATTCCGTGCACCCTCTGCTGGAGGAGATGACTAATATCAAGCAACAATTGTCAACAATTGGTCAGAGCTTGGCTTCACAGTAGCTACAATTGACTAAATCTCTAAATGCAACAGAGGAAATGGCAGAGAAGATGAAGGAAATGGACACCAATACTACAGAAGTCAAGAAAAAGGTGCAAAAGCTGGAAATGAAACAAGTTACGGAAGAGTCACAACTTTTGCAGCTGCAAATGGAGAAAGCAAATCTGGTCCTACGGTTTCAAGGGGTCCCGGAAAATAAAGGAGAGAATCTGAAGCAATTGCTGAGTGATGCAATAGCCCCATTGACAGATTTGACAGTAGAATATTTGTACACTGAGATGGATGTGGTTTATAGGTCCTACTCCTCATATATCAAGAAAAATAATCTGCCTGGGGAAATAGTAGTCATAATCTTGAAGAGACACGTAAGAAATTCTATCTTGAAAGCAACTACAGGAACACCCTTGAAAATCGGGGAAAACAACATCAGGATTTTAAAAGACATTCCATTTGAAATAAGACAGAAGAGAAAGAAATACAAAGACTTAATCCTTTTCTTACGAACAAATGGCATCAGTTACAGATGGTTAATTCCATTTTTCAAGCTCCATGATTAAAAAAAGAAAAGATTGACTCTGTTCTTAAAGCACGTGAGTTCCTGAGAACACATCTGGGGGAACCAGCGGAGGACAAGAAGGAAGAAGAAGAAAGCAAATCAGATGGCGAGTTAGGCTCGGTGTCTCCTGACGAGGACTCTCTCTCTGAAAAGGGGGTGGCGGCCCCCAAAAGTCCATATAAATTGAGGATAAGAAAAGAGAAGAGAAAATAAAGGCTGAAGGACTCTAAATTGTGCCTGAAAATTTAGAAGAAACTTTGGGATGCTCTGATGGTTTCATTTAACATATAAATGGATGGTTAAAAGATAAATAACTTAGCATAACCGACTAGGTTCAATGTATTACTAGCATTTCAGAATAATATTGAAATAAGCTGATGTATTGATCTCCTACTTTGGGGTTTTTAATCAATAGTGGGTTTCTTTTCTTTCTCCTTAGAGGTAGTTTCCCTTCCCTTATTTTCAGTTGTAGTTTGTAGTGATGTAAAAAACCAATAAAAAACTCCCCTTAGGGGGATAAAAGGGGGGGGAGTGTGAGAACATAGGGGGCATCATCAGCTTATAGCTGCCATCTTGCCACTGAGAAAATGGTTGACGATATGACTACTTTTCTAGGGAAACCCGGAAGTGATGTCATGCTTCTCTAGAGAGGATTAACATCACTTCCACATTTTCCCTGGAAGTGACATCACACCATCAGGCATTTTCTTTTGAACTGGGGACAGGGGAATCCCTCACCCCTGGCAGGAAGATGGCACCCCTAGGCAGACTCTATGGCATCACATCCCCATTAAGCTCCCCCTCTCCCCAAACTTCACCCTCCCAAGGCATGGCCCTTAGATCTTCAGGAATTTCTGAAACCAGAGTTGGCAACCCTAGTTGGGTGGCCTAATGTTTGCAAGAGACACCTGGGTTGATGGAAGCTGAACTTTCTCCCACTTTACCTCCATGCTCAGCTGTATACTGAGAAGCAAAATCCAAACAGTGATCCTCAAATCAAGCCAGCAAGCTTGTGAAACTGGACAATGTACCTGTCCGTAAATTCTCTGTGTTGCTACACATTGCCTATGAAAAAACATACAAACAAGGTACGCGTTGTGAGTACTGAGTTTACATAGCTACCACTTAAGTGCAAGTAAGCTTGATGCATGGGTTCAAACAAGTGTAAGGAGTTCACCGACCTCTTTACATATTCATTCTGTCTGCATTGTCCTCTGTCTCTAACTGGAAAAATTAAAAGATCTCTCCAACCTCAACACAGTTCCTGGTTTTGCAACTGATTTTTTATTTTATTTTTTATTTTTGGAGTCAGCATTAGAGTTAGTTTAAAAAAACAGATAAAAAAATCCTAGCCTCTTCAAGATTCATAGAAGAGACTAGGAATTCAGCCTAGCTTGCAATTCCCCACAACCCAAAGGTGGCAATCAAAAACAGTGAGGTAGCTGAAACTCTGGAGTGTTCCGGAAGCTTTCCCACAAGCCTTTAAATGTTATTTATCTGAGTGTCCAATGGGCATGTGGCCCAAGGTGGAAACGCACAGGCTGTTGAGCTAGCTAAAATGCCAGACAGCAGCGTTATCATATTAATTAAAGGTGACTGTATTTTACGGGGAAACAAATGCCAAGTTCATACTGCAGGCTGGAGCTTCCTCTGGCCACAGAGAAAACAACCCATTACCACACACACACATACACGCACCTTTACATTCCCTGAAACTCAGAAGCGTTTTTTCCTGCTAGGTTGTTGATTCTACTCAAAAGTTTCATGGCAGACCCACCATGAGTTTTCTCAAAGCAGTGCATAATTAAGTTATGGAACTCACTGAAACAGGATGAACATGACCTGAGGAGAAAGAAGGCCAGACCAAAAAGTTCATGCCATCAGCTCATGAAGTAGGGTTGCCAGTTCTGGGTTGGGAAACACCTGGAGATTTGGGGGTGGGGTGTGTGGAGCCTGGGGAGGGCAGGGTTTGGAGTGGGGAGGGATCTCAGCAGGGGATAATGCCATACAGTCCACCTTTCAAAGCGGCCATTTTCTTCAGAGGAACTGATATCTGTTGTCTAGAGACCTGTTGTAATTCCAGGAGATCTCCAGCCAGCCTCTGGAGGTTAGCAATCCTATCTTGGAGAGACCACCAGACAATTTCTGATGTATATAATTTTTCTTTCTTCCTTCTATTTTTTGGACATCTTGACAGAAAAGTGGCATACAGTATTCACTAAACATACTTTGGGGTACCAATGGCTGTGGGGGCTAGTTCCTCCCCACCAAGAGCTTCTGTCACATATTTGTGAGGGTTGCCAATTCCAGGTTGCGGAATTCCTGGAAAATTGGAGGTGAAGCAGGGTGGGCTTTGGGGATGAGAGGGACCTCAATGTGGTACAATGCTATTAGGGTCCACCCTCCAAAGCAGACATTCCCCCCTCCCCAAGAGGAACTGATCTTTGTGGTCTGAGAGCCAGCTAGAGGTAGTGGTTAAGAGCACCAGACTCTAATCTGGAGAACCAGGTTTGATTCCCCACTACATGAAGCCTGCTGGGTGACCTTGGGCCAGTCACAGTTCTTTCAGAATTCTCTCACCCCCACCTACCTCACAAGGTGCCTGTTGTGGGAAGAGGAAGGGAAGGCGATTGTTAGCTGCTTTGGGACTCCTTAAAGGTAAAGGTTTCCCTTGCTCAAAAGCTAGTCGAATCTCACTCTAGGTGGTGGTGCTCATCTCCATTTCCAAGCTGAAGAGCCAGTGCTGTCCGAAAACACTTCCGTGGTCATGTGGCCAGCATGACTAAACACCGAGGCACACGGAATACTGTTACCTTTCCACCAAAGCGGTACCTATTTATTTACTTGCAATTTCTTGCTTTCGAACTGCCAGGTTGACAGAAGCTGGAGCCAGAAACGGGAGCTCACTCTGTCATGTGGCACTTGGGTCTCAAACTGCCAAGCTACAGGCCTTCTGGTCTGCAGCTTCAGTGTCTTAACCTCTGACCATTGTGGCCCCTTGAAGTAGAGGAAAAAGGGATATAAAAACCAACTCTTTGTCTTCATCATCATCTGGAGATAAATCTGGGAGAACTCCAGCCCCCCCTTGAAGGTTTGCAACTCATAGATGTAATGAGGGTGTGGGCAGACTTTAAAGATTAAGTAGGACTGGAAATTGCATCCCAAGTGCAGCAGTATGCCTCTGAAGACAGCCATAGATGGGGTTATGAGAAGTATGAATGCCACTCATATTCAATTGCACAAGTTTGGCAGTCAAAAGAGCCAGACTAGGACAGATTCAGAGCGCCACCTTGAGATAACCCTGAGCCAGCCAATATATCCCAGATTAACCTTCCTCACAGGGTTGTTGTGATGGGCCACTGTGCTCCTTGGAAGAAGGGTCAGGTAAAAATTCAATTTTAAAAAATCTGCTCTTCAAGAGAAGTAGTCCATAAAACACTGTAAAAAACAGGAATATGTTTCAGAAAAGAGCTCCACTAAGGCTCATCAACCAGAAACACTTTGAGCCAGTTCCCCGGAGGGCTGCTATTTGACAAGTGATCATTCTGGTTTCAAAAGGGTTTGGGGGCAAGCGTGGCAAAGGCAGCCAAATTTTCTAGCCAGCTGCTTTTCACTATGCCTCACTAATATCTTCCAGGGGTCCTACAGGAAAACTGGTTGCTAACAAGAGATTTTAGCCCAATTTGAGAGTTAAGACTGATCAGCTTTTAGTACTGTTGAGTAAAAAAAAAATTGTACCTTTAACATTTACTATTCAAAGCGGGGAGCAGGGGTTGTGGTTTACACAGAGAAGTTCTTGTTCTAAAATTAAATTGAAGGTGTAGGGAGGAGGGTGAAATAAAAAATAGCCACGGGCGAACCTCAGACACTCAGAGGCTGAGTTTTGGTTGGATGATCATTCCAGCTTCTTCACTCTGTCACAGTTTTGGCTGGGAAGCCTGCTCAGACTTTCAGACCTTCGTGTGAAGGCAGCCCTACCAACTGTTGGAAGACAACCACTCACCTTTCACCGGGAAAGGTCTCCCTTGCTATCTTTGTATCCATTTTTAATCCCATCCTTCTTTCAAGGTATACACAATTCCCCCCTCCATTTTCTCAACAGATAGTTTAGGCTGAATGGAAGTGACTAGCCCTGGGTCACCTCATCATGTCGGGTTGTTAATCTCCTGGTGGGGCTGGGAGATCTCCCAGAGTTACAGCTGCCCTCCAGACTACAGAGATTAGTTCTCCTGAAGAAAATGGCTGCTTTTGATGGTGGACTCTATAACATTATACTACACTGAGGCCCCTTCTGTACCCAAACCCTGCCTTCCCCAGCTCCATCCCCAATTTTCTAGAATTTTCTAATGCAGAGCTGGAAACAATAGCTTCATGGGAGAGTCTGGATTTGAACTTGGGTCTCCCGGGCTCTCACTGTTGCCGCTCTCCTATGCAAGACTGCCAGACAAACCATCTCTTTCCCAAAAGGTTAATCACAATTCTGTGAGTCCATGTGTGTGTGTGGCTCAGGAAATATTTCTTCCTGAGATGAAAATCCAAACGGCTCTCCTCCTTCACACACTTTCATTAAAATGGGGGCCTAATCCATTGAGTAGCCTTGTAAAATACAGACAATCTGTACAACACTTCCCAATGAATTAGGACAGCTGTATTAGATCCGTCCATGTCTCACACTCCTTCTCTTAATGGCATCGGAGATCTGCTGTCTGAGCTATATGCCTTAGCGGTTACCTCACAGCAGAGCCACGTCTCTGTGGAATAATCTTTTGTTTACTGGAGTTTTATTCTAGACTTCCTCTAAGGAGTTCATGCTCTTCCCCCCCCCCAATTTTATCTCCGTAACAACCATGTGAGGCAGATTATGCTGAGAAATTGTAACTGGGCCAAAATCAGGCAACCAAGTTTATAGCAGCACAAGGCTGTCTCCGCAGTCCTCCTCTTTCATGCTAACCACCACACTACACTGACAGAAATCCAGAGTCTTCTTAATCACTGATGGAGGCAGGGATTTTTGTGTGTATGTCCCCTCCCTTTCCTTGCCTCTGAACATTTATCGTATTTTTATTGTCGTGGTCCAGCTCCAGCCACTCGAAATGACGATTCCTCCACACCTCACCCGTCTGCCCCCACATTCTCAGTCATTGTCCTTTAGCGCCCTGGTTGTCTCAGCAGAGACAGCCCAAATGCCACAGAAACTATTAATAGCATTAACCTAATGCACAGACGCACTAACAACATATTCATTCTGAGGGAAGACTAAACATTATTGAAAGGTTACTCCATTTATTTTGATTGTGCGTCTGTTTAAACAATTCCTGTGAAACTTCCCTTCATTATACCGCTCGGCCTCGGCCCCTGCTGAGCTCTTGGTTTCCCATGTCCCTAGCCACCCATTATTGCCATCTTTGAGCAGTTGCCTCCTGACCACCGCCCTACATAATCCTTTCCCACATATTCTAAATAAGAATAAAATATGTGAATGGAAAGTTTTCATACATGTTGTTTGGAGACTCAGAAAGCTTATTTGGTAGAGTTGTGTGGTTTACAAAAAATTCTGCTTTCCGGTAACACTTTCCTTCCTTTACTTTGCTGAGGTAACCTTGAAGGTTGTCCATGTTGCAGAGGCTTCTGGGATATGTTCTCTAGGGCTTAACTGTTGTGATGAGAACTTGAGCAGTTCATAGAAAACACACACACACACACAATTGATACAGTAGTTTTACACATGAACCTGCCCTTGGTCAATCAAAGTCAGTATTGTCTACTCAGGCTGGCAGCAGCTCTCTAGGGACTCAGGTGAAAGTCTTTCACATGACCACCTAGTCCTTTAAACTGGAGATGCCAGGGATTGAACCTGGGACTTTCTGCATGCCAAGCAGAGGCTCTACTACAGAGCCACAACCCCTCCTGAACAGGAACCAGAAAAAAGGGATGATCCTAGAACAATCTGTTGGAATGTTGTTAAAAGGCTGAGACATATATGCTATGTTGAGGGTAAGACAGCAACATAAAGAATAAATAGGCATGCAGCTCTAACCCCAAAGCATCAATAGTCTTCAAAACAATAGAAGGTCCTGGTTCATCAACACTCCTCATTCCCTTTTAAACAGTTGTCCTTCCACCTCCAAATTAACAAACCAGTGTGTGTGTGTGTGTGGGGGGCAGATAGAGTAATACAGAAATGATTGGGAATGACAGCCCACCTGCCACGTACAATTGCTCACTAATGGCTTGATAAAGCTCTTAGTTTTGTAGCCTGCCCTGGAGTACAAAAAGAAGTTAACTACTGCTGTTTGTGATAACGACAAAAGATATAACGATAAAAATGATAAAGGGTTGGAATGATAAAATGATAAAAGGTTTGGAACACTTTCCCTATGAAGAAAGATTAAAGCACTTGGGGCTCTTTAGCTTGGAGAAACGATGGCTGAGGGGTGACATGATCAAGGTTAATAAGATTATGCATGGGATAGAGCAGGTAGAGAAAGAAGTACTTTTCTCCCTTTCTCACAATACAAGAACTTGTGGGCACTCAATGAAATTGCTGAGCAGTCAGGTTAGAACAGATAAAAGGAAGTACTTCTTCACCCAAAGAGTGATTAACACATGAAATTCACTGCCACAGGCGGTGGTGGTGGCTACAAGCATGGACAGCTTCAAGAGGAAATTGGATAAACATATGGAGCAGAGATCCATCAGTGGCTATTAGCCACAAGGTACAGATAGCAACTCTGGGGCACGTGATGCTCTGTCTTCTTAGTGCTTGGGGGGGGAACAGTGGGAGAGTTTCTAGTGTCCTGGCCCCACTGGTGGACCTCCTGATGGCACCTGGTATTTTTGGCCACTGTGTGACAGAGTGTTGGACTGGATGGGCCATTGGCCTGATCCAACATTGGCTTCTTTTACGTTCTTATGTTCTTAACAGCACTCACAAATACTCTGTACTTAAGGATTTCTTTACGGAACTACATGGAAGATCCAGGGCAAAACTTAGCCTGATACGATCAAGAAACAAACAGTGTATCTTATCACAAATTTGTCTTTGTTACTAATCCACTCCTACATCCTTGAGCTAATTGTAGCATCAGGCCAATTATGAAGCAGAGGGTACATTGCTGGTGCATAGAATCAGAATCATAAAGTTGGAAGGGATCTCTAGGGTCATCTAGTCCAATCCCCTGCACAATGCAGGAAATCCACAAATACCTCTCCCCCACACACCCAGTGACCCCTGTTCTATGCCCAGAAGATGGCATTTGCTGAGAAAGGTGAAACTGAGAAAGGTATAGCATGTGCTGCTACAAAGCTGCTGTTTTATTTATTTATTTATTTATTTATTTATTTATTTGAGTTGGAAGGGACTACCAGGTTATCTAGTCCAACCCCTTGCCAATGCAAGAACTACAGCTATAATATCCCTGACAAGTAAGTATCCAATCAATATCTAAATACCTCCAGTGAAGAAGACTCCACCACCTCATGAGGGGAATAGTTCTAGTATCGACCACCACACATCAATGTCAGGAAGTTCTTCCTCAACTTTAGATGAAACCTCCTTTGCTGCAGTTTAAGTCCATTAGTCTGAGTCATGTCATCCAATACGACTGAAAACATGTCGACCCCATTCTTTAGGCATCCCTTTAGGTATTTAAAGGTGGAAATCGTACCACCTGTTCTTGAACACAGAGATTCCCAGATCCTTCAACCTCTCTTCATGGAACATAGTCTCCACACTCCTCATCATATCTGTTGTCCTACACTAGCCTCCTTCTGCCTCTTAGGACATCCTTCCAAAACTCTGGTGCCTGAAATTGAACACAATATTCCTGGTAAGTTCTAACCAAACCAGTGTACAGTGGCACACTGCTAAAAACATACAAAGATCTACCATCAAACACCCAAGTTTAAAGCACATGCCAAGGTTGGGAGGTTACAAGTTGTTCAGGCCTGATTTAATCTTTTAGTCAGATTTAATCTTTAGTCATTCTTCCTCCCTTCCTTCCTTTTTCAGCAGCAACTTGTTCTGTTCTGTGCCTTAAGATTATAGACATTCTACGCAGAACTGCAGCAGGAGATCCTGGGACAAAGCAAGCAGACAAACAAACAAAACTCTCATTCACTGTTTCCCCATCTTGCCCCTGAGTCCCTTGACTTCCAAGTAACTGATGGGAAGTTTACCAAAGGGAAAACTTAACTGGAGGGGCCTCTCCCCCCAAGGAATTATGAGAAGTCCCTCAAATCAAAGTATGTGACCCAATGTAGATATAATACTGGAATGCATTGCTGGACTGCTCTAAGGGCCACCTAAGACTGTGTGGACAACTTCTTTGAGTATTAATTATCTACACAGCTTCTGGTCACTCCGACACAACAACACAGTGTCTATAGTATAAGGGAGAAACCCTGGTGGCGCCTCTTGATACCCATCTGGTTTTCAGAGGCAGTTTTCCTGAACTCTCCTGCAAGTTATTAGAGATCTTGGACGTCCAGTTAGTGCTCTGTGTGTGTGTTTTAATTCCAAAGTAAACGGTTTTTGCCTCGAGAAACATGCAACATAGTAAACTAATTTGAGTTGAGCTTATGCGAATCTTTGGGGCTTTGGGCTGTTTTGATCTGATCCCAGAAGTGGGAGTCTGGTTTCAGTATCTTGTTTTTGTTTTGTTTTTCTGTACTTGCTTGCTAGGATTTTGCTCACCATGGAGGCTTGGATTCCTGAATTTGACAAGTTCTGCTTTATGCTACTTGCCTTGCCACCTGCATAGCTGGAGACGGATTTGAAAAGGCCAATGCCGTTGCGCTCATACAAGAGGCACCGGACCAGGCTTCTCAGCCGTAGCTCGGTTGTCCTAGAGATCCCTGCTCCACAATCCCAGGGCCTCTCTTCTCCCTAGCAAGCCAGCTTCCTGTTCACAACCTGTTTATCAAATACCTCCCTCACCCAGGAGAGGCCTGTTTGGTTTAATTAAACCCTTTCCCTCCTTACTCTGAGCTCCTCGTGCTGAAGACTGCAGAAATAGTGATATATGGTGTGTATCGACTGCCAAAGGGTGAAAGGAGTGCCTCCCCAGCCCTGAAGGAAGCCTCTGTCATCCTCAAAAAGTCTCTCTGAGCCAGCTTCACTTCTTTCTGGCAACCTCTAATTTGTCTCATCTCATTTGTCCCTATTGTTTCAGGGTTCCCCACCCCCAATGTGTTTTGCTCTCTCCAGTAGTCCCAGAGGGAGCAAAACACATATGGAAAAGGGGGAGGGGACCCAAAGCAATAGGGACAAAAGAGTGACAAAAATAACAGCGCAGAAGTGGCCCTCATGACTGGGAATTCCACCATCACCTGCCTGCTGCCTGTAGTCACGCTGCAAGGAATGGTGGGAATGAAAAGGCTAGGGAGCATGTAGCTACTTCAGGATGTGGGGCTCTTCCAGCATGATGTAGTGGTTAAGAACAGAGGACTCTAATCTGGAGAACTGGGTTTGATTCCCCACTCCTCTGCATGAAGCCTGTTGGGTGGCCTTGGACTAGTCACAGCTCTCAGAACTCTCTCAGCTCCACCTACCTCACAAGGTGGCTGTTGTGAGGAGAGGAAGAGAAAAAGAAGGGATTAGATTTATACCCTGCCCTTCACTACCCAAAGGAGTTTCAGAGTGGCTACAATCTCTTTTCCCTTCCTCTCCGCACAACAGGCACCCGTGCGGTAGGTGGGGCTGAGAGAGCGCTTTTGCGAACTGCTCGTGAGAGAACAGCTCTGAAGGAACTTGTAACTGACTCAAGGTCACACCAGCAGCTGTATGTGAGGAATGGGGAATCAAACCTAGTTCTCCCAGATTAGAGTCCATGCTCCTAACCACTACACCAAACTGGTGATTGCAAGCCACTTTGAGACTCCTTGATACAGAGAAAAGCAGGGTATAAGACCAACTCTTCTTCTTCAGATTATAAAAATAAGACAGTGTTAGAGAGAAGTGTTTCACTTTGGGTTGCCAGCTCACAACTGGGAAATTCCTGGAGATTTGGGGGTGGAGTCAAGGGAGAGTGGGATTTGGGAAAGGTGAGGAAATTAGCAGGGTAAAATGCCATAGAGTCCACTCTCTAAGTGTAATGTATCAAGTTCTGACCGCATGGTCAGCTTTGGCACCACGCGGTCAAGAGCAAGCATCGAGCTTCACTCCGATAAACAAAGGACGATGCGGATCCTAGCCCGCACCAACCAGAGGGCTAGGCTCCGGGCCGAGAGCCTATGGGACTCTTGGCTACTAGGTAGGACCTATTGGGAAGTGGGGGGGTGTTTTGGGTGGTGGATTTACGGAGATATAAGCCGGCCTGCGAGCCGGCTAGGGTTGTCTTGTTCTTGATCTAATAAAGTACGCTAAGCTGAAATCACTCGTCCGTCTGTGTACTTTTTACTGGTGACGAGGATGGGATTCATCTCCCCTTGAACAGAGACCACGTTCCGAGCATCGCCTTGAGTCACCGCACCAAAATCGCCACCGCTGCCGGCATCATGCGCATCTTCGAAAGCGCCCCTCATCGCACTGCTCCCAGCTCCGAGCATCGCACCACTGATCACGAGAGCAGCACCGCACCACTCCTTCTCTATGCTTGCTAGTTCCTGCCGTTCTGCTGTTCCTGCCATTCGCTTCCACATGGAACCGTAAGATGGCTGCTGCACCAGAAAGTCTCCCTGTCTTCGACATCTCCCAACAACCCTCCCAGTGGGAAACTTTGCTGGAGACCCTCGAGAGCCACTTCAGAATCCACAACATAACGGAACCAGGTATGAAGAAGGCGTACCTTCTCTGCCACTGCGGGATTGATGCCCATCTCCTGCTTAAGAACTTAATAGCACCCCGGCTGACCAAAGACGAGTCTTTGGTCAAGGCGCTGACCGACCACCTTGCTCCCAAACCCACTAAGTTTGTGGAGCGCATGGACTTTTTTGCGAAAGTCCAGGGCCCCGACGAGACCGCCTCCGATTTCCTGGAGGCTCTGCGTCGGGCTGCCACCCAGGCCTGCGAGCCAGCTAGGGTTGTCTTGTTCTTGATCTAATAAAGTACGCTAAGCTGAAATCACCGTCTGCGTACTTTTCACTAAGGCAGCCATTTTTTCCCCAGGGGAGCTGAGCTCTTTAGTCTGGAGATCAGTTGTTATTCCTGCAAATCTCCAGGCCCCACCTGGAGGTTGGCAAGCCTAGTTTCACTATTTCTTCTTCAAATAGCAGATTGGTAATTAAGAACTTATAACTAAGGCAGCTATCCAGACCACCAACAATCTAGGTTGGGATTTCTGCATACTTAGGGGACTGTGTAGCAAATATTACTTGGTAAAAGGTATCCTAACATTCCTTATCAGCTTACAACATGGTCTCAATGGAATGACACACATTAAAACACACCAAGCATAATGTCACTCGCAATTCTGGAACCACAACCGCAAATTCTGGGCCTGTGTCTCAGCAGCAAAGCATCTGCTTGCTGATTTTTGCAGTTCTGTATATTTTTCTTTGTAATCCACCTTGAATGTTTTTAAGCCAAAAAATGGGGTAGTCGTGTTTGAAATAGTTTGTACCAAATACAAATGCTTGACAGCAATGTATCACAGGCTCTTTCTTTGGCCGTCTTCCAGTTTTGTATCTTTTGGGGAAATAGTGTTTTGCAGACTTGTGCTCTCTGGGAAGACTTTACCTGGAAGTACACTGTTCATATCACCATTTGCATCATTTGGGTTGAACGTACCAGTTGCTGGCAGCTACCATGAAAGTCCACACCTGCCCAAACACCCCAGATCCTGGAAAGATCTGCAAGGATTTGGGGCACAGTTGCTCCATGCATGTGGATTTGCTCCTTTGATCTGTATGGAATGAGACCAAGTTAGGGATCCCAAGTCCCCCCGGGGGGCGGGGAAACCCCCGCCCCAGAGGCCCGTTCCCCAGCGCCGCCAAATCGGGCCCTGGGGGGAACTCCTCCCCAACGTGCGTGTCACCTGGAAGTGATGCGGGCACGCTGGGCACGCTGGGGGCGGGGCCATGGCCATACAAGGGAAACCTCTATGGTTTTCCCTTGTATGGTCGTGGCCCTGCCGCCAGCGTGCCCGGCATCATAATGTCACTTCCTGGTGATGTGTGTGCAGCGCGCGCATGCTCCGGGATCCACACAGGAGTCCCCCGCCGCCAAGGTAAGTTCCAGTTGGCAACCCTAGACCAAGTGCTGTAATCAGACCCTTTTAATAGGGGGGGATCAATATGCCGATAGCAAGGAGGCCTCATCAATATTGACAAACACTACTTGACATTTTGAAATGATCGGATCCTCTCCCTTCCAATGATGGTCAGTGGAAATGGAACCCCTGGACCAGAATTCACTTCAGTAGTTAGGTTTGCCCCATATCCCATTTACTGGACAACTGACTTCAGCAGAGAGATCTGCTTTCATTATCCTTCTTGACTTGCAGATTTAATCAACACATAACCATTTCTTTCTCTCCATGTCCCCAGGCAGGCAGACCAATAACTTGGCTGATCGTCTGGCTAGAGAACACGGCAATGAAGTCACCAGCCCAGTGCAGAGAAACAAGAACTGCTTACTGGCTCAGAACAGATTTTTGAGATTGGCAGCACTGCCAACTGCCCCCCCCCCGCTAACTTGGTTCAAAAACCACTAAGCAATGGGAGGATTCTGTTTGCAGATGATGAAGAAGAAGAGACTGGATTTATACCCCGCCCTTCCCTACCCAAAGGAGTCTCAGAGCGGCTTACAAACTCCTTTCCCCTCCCCTCCCCACAACAGACAGCTCTGACAGAACTATGGCTGGCCCAAGGTCATCCAGCAGTTGCAAGTGGAGGAGTGGGGAATCAAACCTGGTTCTCTCAGATTAGAGTCCATGCATTTAACCACTACACCGTCCTGCACTTTGCAAGGGAATTCTATCTATCTATCTATCATCTATCTATCTATCTATCTATCTATCTATCTATCTATCTATCTATCTATGGCTCTTTTTGTAGAAAAAGCCCAGCAGGAACTCATTAGCATATTGGGCCACACCCCCATGTTACCAGAAGTGTGGTTATCCAGCCACACCCACCTTTTGCTTGTTATTCTATTTACTTTGTTTGTTGTCAAAACCCAGTGCCTTTTTTTGTAGCAGGAACTCCTTTGCATGTTAGGCCACATACCCCTAATGTAGCCAATCCTAATGAGTTTCTGCTGTTGGGTGTGGCCTATTATGCTAATGAGTTCCTGCTGGGCGTGGCCAACTTGGGAGCCAGCCGGAACTCCATTCCTGTGCGTTCCTACCCAAAAATAGCTGCCTGTCTGTCTGTCTGTCTGTCTGTCTGTCTGTCTGTCTGTCTATCTATCTATCTATCTATCTATCTATCTATCTATCTATCTATCTATCTATCAATCATCTATACCATAGTTAACAAACCACTGTATTCAATTTTGGACTGTGGGTTGTATTAAATTCCGTTGTCCTTTATATCATTGCCAACCTCCAGGTGATTCCTGGAGCTCTCCCACTATTACAACTGATTAGTTCCCCCTGCAGAAAATGGCTGCTTTGGAGGGTGGTCTTTATGGCACTGTATTCCAATGAAGTCCCTCCCCCTCCCCACACCCTTCCCTTACCCAGGCTCAACCCCTGAAATCTCCAGGTGTTTCCCAACCCAGAGCTGGCAACCCTAGTTGTCAACTGTTTCTGAGATTCTGGAAGACGTGTGCCATATGCATTTTGCTCAAATCTGGGGAAAAAATAGACATTGACCCAGGAGAGGGGTTGGGTGGGGAGACTCAAACAGTGATCTATTTTTTACAACATATTTGTATTCTGCTTTTCTTCCCAGTGGGGACCAAAGCAGCTAAGAATGCACAGAGGGATAAAAAACAACAACAACAGAACAAATAAGAAAGGGAGAGGAAGCTTCTGATTGTCAAGTACGTCTTGTTTCTCCACTAGCGGATCTACTGCCCAGTTCTAGGCTCCGACCTTCAGACTGAGGGGTGAAGTACAAGAGCTCTTCAGCTCATGCCTCTGAGCATGAGAAGAGAGGGAGCACTCAGCAAGATGTTACTCAGCTGCTACTAACTAGCAGGATCCTCCCCAGTCCCTCCCTTTCCAGATTCACATTCAGCAACCAGGAGGAGGAGGAGGAGGAGGAGGAGGAGGAGAAGGAGAAGAATTGGATTTATACCCCAACCGTCACTCGGAGGCTCAGAGCAGTTTATAATCTCCTTCCCTTCCTGTCCCCACAACAGACAACCTGTGAAGTAGGTGGGGCTGAGAGAGCTCTGAGGAAACTGCTCTTGAGACAACAGCTCTGAGAGAACCTGTGACTGTTGCAAGGTCACCCAACTGGCTGCATGTGGAGGAGTGGGGAATCAAACCTGGTTCTCCAGATTAGAGTCCGCTGCTCTTAATCACTACATCAGACTGAGAGTATTTAAAGGGCAGGGCTTATTTCTCCTACTGGTGTTAGCTTATTTGGCACGTATTGTTCAATAATGGTCTAGCTGAAATAGTACAAAAAACTCTGAGAGGAGATATGCAGCTCTGGTTTGGGGTGTGGCTAGGGGTGTGGTGATTTCCTTCCCCAGATTTCAGCTTCTTTTATGTTGATGGAGTATGTTCTCTCTATTGACTTTTATTTGGAAAGCCTTTGGGGTGACACTAATGATGCCATGTGCCCTCAGGGGGCAGGAGATCTCTTGGCCCCAGTGGGCTTTTGCCCAGTGGCACTCCAGTGACTGGTGGGAGGAAAGAAAATGGCTGTTGGCAATGGCATGATGTTACTTCTGGGAAAACCTGGAAGTGACATCACAACGTTGCAGCCAGCTCCCCCATGTCCCTGCCTCCCGGTCTCCTGCTGGGCCTGGCAACTGTAGTCATGAACCATAACTAATGCTTATGGAAGGGGTAATATATTGTTAGAGCTGTACCTGAGAATTAAGGCTTCCAACTCTGGCTTCGGAAATTCCTGGATATTTGGTGGAAGTTCCTGGGGAAGGTGGGGTTTGAGGAGGGAAAGAAGCTCAGCATAGATGTGATGCCATACAGTCAACCCTCCAAAGTTGCCATTTTCTCCAGGGGAACTAATCTCTGTTATCTGGAAACCACTTGTAATTCTAGGGGAATTCTAGGCCTACCCGGACATTGGCAACCCTGCTTAGAACGCAGATTTAGGCTTTCATGATTGAATGATTATCCGGCATGGAAAAATTCCTATGCATAGAATACACCCATGTTAGCGAGAAAGCCTTTAGACCGGCTTCCCTCCTGACATACTAGTTTTCTATAGGTAAAGAAGATTATTGTTCTGTATGGAGGAACATTCAGTCAAGTGCCCACTCACCTGAAGTCTGGAGTGATGGACCTCCAAAACAAGTGGATGACTTCAGTGAGACCTGGAGACCTGGAACCAGGAGATCCCTGTTCTCTGTGCCTGAGGAGGGAACTGCAAGCTTTCCAGACCACTTTCTATGAAAGTTTCAAATTGGCGAACAAATTATGCTTAACTTTGACAAAGTTGCCAAGTCCAATCATTCTCTGGGATTTCACCAATTGGCCAGAAGAACAAGAGTGGTACCAGATGAAATACTCAAGAGTGTTTCAAGCTGGGGGTGGCCAGGGCTGCCAAGAGCCAATATGGGCTCCCCAGACAAAGTTCCTTTGGTCTACCCTTGTACCATGTATACCTAAATCATGTGAGACCAACTCACATGACTTGCCCAGCTTTATGAGCCTGCCAGGTTGACCAGGGCTCCTGGAATTTTGTCCGTGCAGCGGTGTCTACTGAGAAAGCCCTACTTTTAGAGGCTAGTCTTGGTACCTGGATCAGCCTTGTTACCTGAACTTTTTCTGTTGGGGAGGTTCTTATGAGAATAGCTACTTCTTTAAATACTATGGACCAAAACTGTTACAAACATTTTATAGGCAAAAAGCCTAAAGGGATGTCTAGTTTTCAATGCTCTTCCTAAATCCCCCCCTTCCAATAGGTTAGGACAGTGGCCCTGCTCTTTGCTAGACCTCCTGTCCTGTGTGTGTGTGTAAGCGGCCATGAGGTCACAGCTGAACAGAAGTGGTTTGCCATTGCCTTCCTCTGTGTACTGACCCTGGAATTCCTTGGAGGTCTCCTATCCAAAATAAAAGTGGTGGCCCTGAGCAGAGAAGAGCTCTGGGGGACGGGGAGCAAGGGAAGAAAAATGAATTCCTTTGTGCAGCTGTGTCACGAAAAAAAGTTTTGCGCAAAGAAGTGGGACTCTGCTTTAGGCATCAAGTCAAATACCACTGTGTGGTTTTCGCCCCCAGAAGACACAGTCAAATAAACCACCTGGTGTTATTGCTTGCCCACTTATTCCTTCACACTTTTATCACTATTTGATGAGCAAAACTTTTTTTTCAAAAGTAAAAGGTCACATGTTGTTCAAGGTCTTTTCATTCCCCCTTCTTTCCACTGCACCTCTGAGCTGGATGATGAATCACCAAGGTGAATAACTCTGGCCGGCTCTGCGGCACAGAAATAGGTAAGGTTCCAGTGAGTAATAATCTGTCTCAGCTGCCATTAGATATAAACTTTTCAAAAATTCAAAATAAGAGGTCAGTGATTCAGAGTAGGGGAGTCACTCCAAACTGTGGCTAGAAGGAAAAAAATACACTGTCGATATTATCCAATATCGTTACTCTTTTCTGTTTGTGTTCCTCTGTCCTGAAGGTGCTATCTAATTCAGTTTTGTGTGCCCATGTCAAATAATGAATAAAGTTGAAGGCTATGGATGCAGTTTCCCCCCAGATTTTGCACTTTTCGAATTATCCAGTCTTGTTTTCAAGGTGGGACCAATGCATTAGGTATTCTACATTTTTGTTGTTGCTTAGTTTCTAGCTTTTGTGCAGAACACTATGCACAAATATTTGTTTGCTCTAAAAACATAAGAGCCTTGCTGGATCAGACCAGTGATTCATCTAGTCCAGCATCCTGTGTCAAACAGCGGCAAACCAGTTGCCCTGGAGAGAGCAAAAAACGGCATAGAGACCAAAGTATTCCCTGATGTTGCTTCCCAGTTCTGGGTTTCAGAGGTTTACCGCCTCTGAATATGGAAGTTCCCTTTACTCACCATGGCTGATAGCCATTGGTGAATCTCTTCTCCATAAATCTGTCTAACTCCCATTTAAAGCCATTTGTGCTTGTGGCCATCACTACATCCACTGGCAGTGAATCGCACATTTAATTCCTCATTGACTAAAGACGTATTTCCTTTAGTCTGTCCCGTACCTATTGCTCATCAACTTCATTGGGTTTTCCAAAGCTCTAATATTATGGGAGAAGGAGAAAAAGCTCCCTCTATCTGCTTTCTCCACTTATGCATAATTTTATAAACCTCTATCATGCCCCCTTAGCTATGTTTTTTAACCTAAAAAGTCCCAGACTCTTCAGCTGTCGGTACCTTCAGCTCTTTTGTGTTTTACCTCCCTCTTGTGTGATGTGTGTGTCATGTGCCATCAAGTCACTTCCAAGTGAAAGACCCAATGAATTAATTATCTCCAAAATGTTCTATCCTTAACAGCCCTGCTCAGATCTTGCAAACTGAAACCCAAGGCTTCCTTTATTGAGTCAATCCATCCCATGTTAGGTGTTCTTCTTTGCCTACTGCCATCAACTTTCCCTAGCATTATTGTCTTTTCCAGTGAATCCTGTCTTCTCATGACGTGACCAAAGTATGACAGCCTCAGTTTAGTTATTTTAGCTTCTAGGGAGAATTCTAGGAACTGATGTATATTCAGGGATTTTTTCCCGTTTTTTTGGGGGAAAAGAGGTGCTGGAACTCTCAAGAGGGAAATGAAGTTTTCAATCTCTATACTGAAAACTCATGAATTTTTAAAACATTTTAAAAAGAATTTTGTTGAAGAGGTTCCAGGACTCTGTTCTGGTGGGTCCCCCCAGAAAAAAAGCCCCAGAGAACTGCAAAAAAGCACATATTAAGGAGATAAATTAAATGGTGTAGTAAATAAGCTGTGGTTCAGGTAGTCTCTGGTTCAAAATTTGCCTCTGCCACACACTCACTAAGTGGTCTTTGGCAAGCTACCTCAGCCACCCATCTGTACTATGGGGGATAATCATACTGTCCTACCTTAAAAGACTGTTGTAAGGATTTCAACAAGGGTAATGTATGTGAAGTGCTTTGAACACTGAAAGGGCTAAATGCACTAAATCTGGATTTTGCTGCTGGACACTAGTAGGTGGGTTCTGCTGCTGGCCCTAGTACATTGTATTGGTTCTGCTGTCCTTGCAGAAACCCCCCTCTCAGTTTCTACTTCAGAGAATCTCAGATCTGACCTTAGCCCTTTTGGGTTTTGGCACCGCCACCGTGGCACTGGTTCTGCTGGTCACATTGCACTGGTTCTGCTGCTGGCTTTGCAAACATGCCCCCCCTTCACTTTCTACTGCAGAGATTATCTGGGACATTCTGCTGGGCTTGTATTGTCTTGCTGTTTTCCCCCACTGGAAACAATGGAGGATGGTGCCACCCTCTTTGGGTGCCCATAGAATTGGACCCCCAGTCCAATCTGTTTGAAACTTCGGGTTCCTTTTGGGGAGAGGCTCCAGCAGCTATGCTGCAAATTTGGTGCCTCTACCTCAAACCT
>NW_015161993.1:187320-266855 GCF_001447785.1 Gekko japonicus | reverse complement strand
CCAGACCACTGAATATACCTTAAGAGATTTGCCATTGACTATAATAGCCCCATAGGGTATAATGGAGCTGAATAATAGTCAAATAAAGTTGAATAGTATTTGGGAATCTCTATTCTGCTAGCTAATAGATTCTCTGATTTGGTATTCAGGCATTATTCGGGTATTTATTCGGCTTGGTAAATACCGAATGACCACCCCTATTGGGAAAGACTTCTCTCTGCCTCAGACCTTGGAGAGCGGCTGCCAGTCAGAGTAGATAATACTCAGCTTGATGGACCAGTGGTCTGAGTCAATAATTGACTGCTTTATCTGCACAAACCACTTTCAGTTTTCTTAAAATCAATTGGCAGTTCCAGCCCAACATACATCCAAGACCCCTTTCTTCCATTTACTTTAAAATATTCATCTTTTACTTGTAGTTAATTTAACAAAAAGCCCTTTATATAGAAATACGTGAAGAAATTGGCTGCCATCCAAAGCTCATTTATTCCAGAGAAGTCTGGTTGATTTTAATAGGACTACTAACAAGAAAATGGCTTCTGGATAGCAGCTTTAGATGGTTTTAATTCATTGATTTTATACCAAGACAAAAATGACCATGCTATTTTAGAGACTAATAGAATCATTAGAGCATAATGGAGTGGAAAGATTTCCTACGTGAGCTTGGAATTCCCTAGACCAGCAGTATTCAGACTTCAGGACCTGAACCCCCATTTTAATTTAGAATTTTTGTGGACCCCTCAACTAAGTGTCTTCCCTCCTTGGTGTCCACCACTTACCAGACAGCTCCCTATTAAAGTATGCAATGTGCCACCCATGGGCATTTTTGGCTTGTCACATCCTTAAAGCAGTACAGTGAGAACCATATCAGCTATAAATTCAAAAACAAGTTTATGCAAAATGTTTGTATTATCTATATATGGCCTGCAAGGTCAGATGTCAGAAGACGTCTGATTTTCAAGGGGCACTATAGGTCCACAGCTCAAAAGGCTTTTACCTGAGTTCTAATCCACCTCACCCATTGATTGGGTGGGATTTTGCTTCAGAGACAGCAAGGACCTTCCTTATTGGTTGATTCCTTTTAGCCAGAAGATGCCTGAGCATGGCTGATCAAAGAATTGAAAAAAAACATTCAGATCTGTTTCTGCTTCTAATCACCATTGGGTATCACTTTTAATGAACGCAGAATGACATATTTCTCTATGGTAAAATCCTCTACATTGGAAAATAGCAGGATTGCCAGCATCAGGTTGGAAAATAACTGGAGATTTTTGGGGTGGAGCCTGAGGAGGGTGAGGTTTGGGGCATAATGCTATAGAGTCCACCTTCCAAAGTGGTCATTTTCTCCAGGTGAACTGATCTCTGTCATCTGAAGATGTTGTAATCCCAGGAGAACTCCAGCCACTATCTGGAAGTTGTATCAATACACAGTCCGTGTATAAATTATGAACAGAAGTAGAAAGAATACATTATCCAAATCAATTTTAGCAGTTCAAATATGTATCAAGTTCAGGACACACTCTTAGATTTTCTTAAAGGGTTAAAATCTAACAGTACTTAATACAAAGGACAAATCCCAAATAAAGTCTACTAATCCTTTATATGAGATGCTTCAGGAGAACAAAAGTTGGCAACCCTAGACAAAGCAGAAAGCAGTTCAGTTTTATTCTGTGATGACTATACCTCTGTGATGCCACTGAGCCAGTTAAAGTGCCATGGGCAGAGCTATTGGTTACTGGCAACCAGTCAGTCAGCTCATTGGCTAACAATCTTGGGTGGTCGATAAGGTAGATAAACTATGGGTGGCAGCAGCTGTATGAGGACCTCTTTGCAAGAGGGGGAAGATGATTACCTTTCCTTCCCATGAGGTACAGCAGGGCCAGTCCATCCATTAGGCACACCTAAGCAATCACCTAGGGCACCAGAGGCAGAGGGGCACCAAAACCAGATTTTTTGTCACCCCATCTGCATGTGGCTCAGGGTGTGCCATGGCAAGCAGCACCCCAGGCAGCACCTCCAGCCCAACAGCATGGTCTGTGGTGAACATGCTCCTTGTGTCTCTCCCTCTGTTGAGGGGCAGGTATGGGCCATGGGGCAGGGCTCATTTCCAGGGCTGTTTTTGCCTTCCAGTCTGCCACTTTGGAGGCATGGCACCTTGCAAGCCACAACCCCAGCCCTAGTTAGGGCAACATGAGTGGGGGTGGCTTCCCTAAAGCATGTGGAAGGGGGAGAGGATGATGGGCTCTTCACAGAAGAGGGGGTGGCAGTGAAGCTATTCACCTAGGTTGCCAAAATGGGCCAGCCCTGAGGCACTGCCCCTTTACATAGAAAAACAAGAAGTCTCTATTTCTTGTTAACCAGATGAGACTGGGAGGGCCTCACCTTCTGTCCCTCAAAGGACTCAAGGACCCTAGCGGTGCCTGGCCCACAGTTTGAGAAACTCTGCCTTAGACCAAGTCTTGGAAGAACTGTACAGCACATGCTTCAAATGTTCCTATTTACCAGGGAGTCCCTTTTTCTGGTCCCTATTCCTGGTAAATTACTGTCACTATTTTTGCCTACATCTTGTTAAATTATACAGAGCAATCTGGAGAACATTATTCATTTGTCTCCACCAGGGTCTCCAGAAATGTATGGTTAAAAAAAACTAAGGAGATGAATAAGTTGATAGATGAATAAACATATATGTGGCACTTAATAAAAGAAGGAAGATAGATAGGCTCTATGAAGAACTGGGAGGGGAGGAGAAAGACTGACATCTGAACCAACATTTAATTCACTGTCATGTATGAAGTTATGCAGTTCAGTTATGGTGGCAGGGTGGGAGGAATCATTGAGTCTACTGCGCAAGCCCATTAATGCTTACATATGGTGACCCGATAGAGTGGCAGTACTTCTCCTTCATACTTCCTTTGGTGTAGTGGTTAAGTGTGCGGACTCTAATCTGGGAGAACCGGGTTTGATTCCCCAGTCCTCTACCTGCAGCTGCTGGATGACCTTGGGCAAGCCATAGTTCTGACATGAGCTGTCCTTGAAACAGCAGTTCTCAAGAGGGCTCTCTCAGCCCCACCTACCTCATAGGGTGTCTGTTGTTGGGAGGGGAAGGGAAAGGAGTTTGTAAGCCGCTCTGAGACTCTGAGTGAAGGGTGGGGTATAAATCCAGTCTCCTCCTCATAAACATCTGTCTAGTTTAGGAATGTATAAACATTGGTTTCTGTATTAGAGTTATATTACAATTGTTGAGGTCCTCCAAGTGGCTTCAACATTTGAAGTAGACATTTGCTCCTTCTTCTCCCCCCATTTCCCAAATATTGCCCCCCCGCTGCTCTTCCCAAAATATTTTCCCACTAATGGCTTTGGACTGGCATCTTCTGGGCAGTGCGTCCCCTGACCCCTTCATCCCAGATCTAGAGTTCTTCAATGTCCTAGGATCCAAAAAGGTTGCTGCTCCAGCCAAGGTGCCAGCGTGGGACTTCATTCAACGGAGGAGAAAGTATTCTTTTCTCAGGATTCCTGCTGGTTGCTGCACATTCTGTTTAGTCAAACTTTATTGAATACTGAACAAACGTTTCATTAGCTTTCATTAGTATTGCCAACCCAAGTCATGTAACAAAGATATCTTGTCAGCAGAAGAAGAGGTTCAGTTGCTATGACATCTGACAACGAAGTCATCGATCTTGTAAAACAGCAAGGACATGTACATGGACTTCAGGAAATGATAGATGTGGTCATTTGTACATAACATATGCAAAATGAATTAAATTCGAACAGCGATATTTCTAATGAATTTTGTTAATATGGTTGGGAAACGGACAGCCATAGTGTTGGAGATATCACAGGATCTTGAACTTTTGAACTGAACCAGAGATGTCCAGAAATTCAGTAACATCCTTCATTAAGAGAGACAATCAGCAAATATATAAGAAGAAACTAAAAAGACATTTTGTACCAATTCAAAATTTGAATGGATCTTCCTGTCGCTGCCAAAACTCAAAAAAAAATATCCCTCTCAATTTTGGCAGTTTATAAAATTTGAAACAAATATACACAGTACTTTCTTGTTCTGGGGTCATTTAATCTAACTTTTCTCTTATTTCAGCCTTGCACTTGAAAATGCATTGAGAACATCGTTTAAGCTTATGTACATGCAATTTTTTGCTCTGTGTGGATAGTTGAATGTATATGTGATACCTTATGTCACTCCCTTGTGGGTCTGGTTATGTCAAAGTCAGCATTTCTACTTCTAGGATGGGCTCTCAGGGAGGCATTCTTCCTTAAGGGGGTCATTTCTCACAAACATGACTCGTTGGCCTTCACAGGATAAACTTATTTATCTGCTATCGGATATGGACCAATTTGTAAAGTTGCACAATGTGTGACTCCTGCTCCTGGGTTTGTTCAGAAGAAGATACTGAATTGCAGAGCCGAAATGAATGATTCACTGTTTTGTTTCAGATCACCTTTTTTTATATATTGTAAGGCAATATTGCTATATGATAAACTGAACTGATATGCTTTCTTTCCCCGTACTCCTTTTGTTTCACAGTGTCCTTTGGGATAGCAGAGCCAAAACTGCCCGACTGAAAATCGGCAATGTTTCAGAATTAAAATCGAACCACAGGTACATAGTGCCTACATGTTGCCAATGTGTACCATTCAGTTATACACATGAGGTTACCTAATGGAAATGGAAGGTGGTAGGACAGACGTAAGAAAATGCTTCTTCACTGGATGCTTTCATAGGATATGGTGATGGCCACTCCTCTAGATGATTTAAAATGTGGACTAGACAAATTTATGGAGAAAGACAAGGCTAAATGGAACTTCCACATCCAAAGGTAGTATATCTTTGAATTTATTAATTAAAATTTATATCCCACCTTTCCCTGTGGCTCAAGGTGGCTTATATTACCAGCTGACTAAGGACAAGTAATGTGGCATGGCTGTTGCCTTCATCCCTAATTTAGACTTCCAACCAGGGTCAGCGTCAGCATACCCTCAGGTGGGGCATCATCTGCTGGGGCTCAGAGCTTCTGGCAGAGCCCGCTATTGTGCCTGCTCAGCTGTGAGTGCTCTGCCACCCATGTGCCCAGCTGCATACATTGCCCAGTGCCACCAGGGAATGGGCTGCAGGCAGTCCAGATGGCTGTGAGCATAGGCAGTGTGGGGAGGTTAGCAAGCAAGGCAGGGGAGGGATGCACAGGCAGGTAGTGAGATACAGGGAAGGAAGGCGCAGGAAAAGGGCCCTGGGAACTCTCTGTCCAGGGCCCCCCAAAATCTGGAACCAGCCCTGCTTCCAACACAGCTTTTATATCTGTATAGGGGAAAACTGAACTCCTTTATGAAAAATCTGGTGAATTTTCAAGGTCTGCCCGATGGCATCCTCAAGTGGCTTCTGGTAACACTAGAAGTTAAGAATACTCAGCATCTTTGTAGTATTTTTGAACGCTGAAAGCATTTTACATACATTATGCACCGGGGTGAAAAATGGCAGGAAGAGACAGGTAACGTATTGTGCCTCCCTTCCCACCCCTGCCAATTAATCCCTGAGTTTAGAATATTCAGGAAACGTGATGGAAGTTCCAGAAAAGACATGTCATCTACTATCCTCACTGCCAATGTGAGATTTAAGAAAATGTGGTTCACATTTGCAATCGGTTTGGCCAAGTCAATTAGCTTTTCTTTCTCCCCTTACAATTGGTGGAGGAAAGGTTGCTTGGTGAGGTCACCAAAATTGCTCTCATCTTGAATTTTCTCCCTAGATGATCTTCACAAAGATCTGTAATTTCTGCGCTTGAATCATTAGTTCCCAACTGGCCTATAATCACTAGGGGACACCTCACATTCCTTCAGATATTTATAGCATTGGATTACTGTCTTAGCATCGTAGCTATGAGATCACTGTAATATCATGAGCTCCACAGGGAAAGTTCAGTATTAGGATTTTTCCCTCCTGCCCTGATACTCAGCCTAAACATTGCATACTTTTCGTCTTCTGTTATGACCCACCTCAAGGGTTTTCATTTGCTTTCTAGTACTTTTTGCAGCAACTAGATGGTTATCAGGTCTGAATATTTCTATACAGTTCCTTTAATTCTGTTTGCATGAATCAGCTCCCCTCCCCCCAGCAATGGAAGCTCAATACCAGTCCTTATACAACTGCAGACCTAGAATATGAAATATACATCTCTTATCAAAGAACTTGCATCTGATTTCAAGAGAAGAAATATCTATTATCACAAGGCCAGATCCATCAGGTAAAAATTCCCCTGGAGCACGTAGCCCTCATGCTTCACATTCCCACTGCCAAACTCTTTGAAAAGGACCCATCTGGAGTTAAGCAAAAGAGGGTATCGGAATACAAAATAAGTTAGCTAATAATTCACGTTGTTTCTGACCTTTGCCACTCTGGATCAAGGCATTTCCTTCTTTACACTTTGTTCAATGTGGTTTTAATCTGCTTAGATTAGAGAGAGATTTTTAAATGACTTTGTGCAGTTTGAACAAGGACAGAGTCAGCAAGGTCTCACCTGCCCAGTGTCACCAGATCAATAGTGAAGTTACAAGGGCCTGTCCAGGGAGCACTTCGGAGCCTGCCCTTGATATTTTCCGTTGCTCTCCATATCCAAATCTCTCCTTGCATTTTAGAGTTTTATATTACCTGGTCTCATTTCCAAAGTGGCACTAATGCATTACTCAATTTTTTTTAAAAAAATTCAAGCGTGGTATAGTTTGCATGCAGTTTGCTTCAGAGTCAGTTCCTATGCTAATCTTCCCTTCCTCTATATACCTATGCAGAGGGAAGGTGGCATGGTATAGCCTAATCCCATCAGATCTTGGGAGCTAAGCAGGGTCAGCCCTGGTTAGTGCTTGGATGGGAGACCTCTATGGAAGACTTCCACCTCTGTTCATCTCTTACCTTGAACGCTCCTTGCTGGGGTTGCCATAAGTCAGCTGTGACTTGATGTCACTTTACACACACATACACACCAATACACACTCATAAGCATTATCAAAATACTGCACAAAAGAATTATTTAAAGAAGAACACATAAGATTATGCCAAGGTCCAGTTCTATGTTTTACTGATGTACACACATATATAGACTTAGGCACACTGGTCAAAACATTGCAAGAAAGTAATCTTGCTGTGGCAGTATGCTTGCATCAAGGCTGCTTTCATTGATGTTTTATCAAAGTGTAGGAGCACAGGTGCACAACAGAAAAATGCCAGACAAAGACTGCAAAACTGATAAAACACTACATGTGCACACTGGTGATGTATTATTATTATTTATTAATTTATTAGATTTGTTAATCACCCTATCCCAGTTTACGCTGGGCTCTGGGTGATTTACAAGACATAAAGTCTTAAAAAGAAAACATTAAAATTCATATATAGCCTAGTAGAAATTTCGGTACAGATAAAAATCCAAGATGGCAATTTCTCATAATATTATCTCAATTTTGGACTACCAGTCCCTTTTTTTCTAGGTGGGGGAAAGGGAACTCAGAGCATTGAGGGGGGAGGGGAAAGGATGGGTGCCAGCCGGGGGTCATTTAGGGGGGGACGCGGGGGGACGCCATCCCCCCGGGTGAGGTGCAGGAGGGCGGGGCCTGGAGCTCCCTGCTGGTGCCCGCTGGAGGTCGCCGCCGGCTGTGGGGAGGACACACTTCCGGTGATGTCAGGGGGTGTGGCATATGCTAATGAGTTATGCTAATGAGTCCCCCTAGCTCTTTTTCTACGAAATGACCCCTGGTGCCAGCCAATAGGTAACCATTGCTGCCCTCAACCAAAAGCCTGGCAGAGCATCTCTGCCTTATAGGCCCTGCGGAATTGCATCAGATCCCACGGAGCCCTGATGTCATTGGGCAGAGAGTTCCACCAGGTTGGGACCAGGACCAAAAAGGCTAGGTCAGGGAGCAACAAGAGCAACAAGAAAAGAGCTAGTTGTTGGACTTGGCGAAGTTGAAAAAATACCAGCTGAGTAATGTGCAAAACTTGGGCGTCCAAAGTCACACCTAGACTTGTCTTGACAGATGGCGCTGGTGTCAATGGTGCCCCATCCAGAGATGGAAGTCTAGACTCCAATCCTGAAGGCCCACCCCCCAGCCACAGAACCTCCGTCTTCATCAGTTTCCGCTTCAGTCTGCTCTTTTTTAACTATCCCATCACAGCCTCCAATCGCTCAGCCAGATTTTGTGGGGTGGTAGCCGGCTGGCAAACCAATAGCAATATTGATGACACCCAAGCCCAAAACTCCTAGCCAGCTGGGCGAGGGGACACATTTAGATGTTAAATAACATTGGGGAAAGGACCACCCCCTGAGGAACCCTGCATGATAAGGGTCTCCTAGAGGACACATCCTCACCCAGCACCACCCTCTGTCCCTGACCATGGAGGAATGAGGAGAGCCATGAACTCCTACATTGGTGAGGCAGTGGGTCAGAAGATCATAATCGACTGTGTCAAACGCTGCTGTAAGATTCAACAACAACAGCAGCACTGACCCGCCTTGATCCAACTGTCTGCGGAGATTGTCTGTTAGGACAACCAGAACAGTCTCCATCCCATGGCCGGGGTGGAAGCCAGATGGGAATGGATCCAATGTTGATGTGTCATCCAGGAGGTCCTGCTCAGCTACTGCTCTCTCAATCACCATATCCGGAAACGGTAAATTGGAAACTGGGTGGTAATTGGCTGGATCTGTGGGATCCAGATTTGTTTTTTTTTTCATGAGTGGTACAACCACAGCCTCTTTAAGACCCTCTGGGAAGACCCCTGTGTCCAGGGACAGATTGACAATGTCCAATAGAGGGTCTCGTATCCTTTCATCAGAGGGAGACTTAACCAGCCATGAAGGACATGGGTCAAGGAGGCATGTGGTTGGCTTAACAGTACTCAGGACCCTGTCAACATCAGCAGAGGAGAGCAAGTTGAAAGAATCCAACACTGAATCCCGAGATGGCCAAGGGGCCTCCAATTCACATCAATATTGGCAGGTAAGTCGTGGCAGAGATAAGACAAAAGCCTCAGAACTAATAGCCAAATTTCTTTATCTATTTTGGTGTCTCTCAGTGAGAACTGTCAAAGACCTAATCACCTTAAATAATTGTGCTGGGTGAGAGCTAGCAGACGCGAGGGAGTCTGAGTCGAATACCCTCTTCATAGCCTTCACTGCCATCTCACAGGATTTCATAAGCATCCTATGAGATGCTCTTGTAGCTTCATCGCAGGTACGCCGCCAAACTCACTCAAGCTAAGTTCCCGTTTCACCCCCCTGAGTTCTGTTGTATACCAGGGGGATGTTTTGCCACGGGAGCATAGACGGTGTCAGGGAGCAACCTCATCAATGGCTTCAGAGAGAGGAATTCCAGTCCTCTATCAGCTCAGCCAATGAGGTGCTGGAAGGCATTGGATCCCACAGAGCATTCTGGAACCCAAGTGGGTCCATTAGTCTCTGCGGACAAGCATAAATAAGCTCGCCGCTCAGACAGGAGGGGGTCGAAATTAGGCTTGCCAAGTCCCCCTGTGGGGTGGGGAAACCCCCGCCCCAGAGGCCCGTTCCCCGCCGCTGGCAGATTGGGCCCCGGGGGGAACCCCACCCCCAAAGTACGCAACGTGCATGTCACCTGGAAGTGACGCGACCACGTCGGGCATGCTGGGGGCGGGGCCATGGTCATCCGAGGGAAAACTCTATGGTTTTCCCTCAGATGGTCATGGCCCTGCCCCAAGCATGCCCGGCGTGGTCGTGTCACTTCCGGGTGACGGGGTTGTGGCACGCGTGCACACTCCAGGAACAAGCCGGGAGCCGCCTGCTCCAGCAGCAGGTAAGACTTGGCAACCCTAGTCGAAATACCCAGCCGGGCCTTCAAAACCAAGTGGTATGACCATGGCACTTCTTCCCTAGAAATCAGATCTACATCTATCCCCATGCCAAAGATCAAATCCAGGGTGTGACCTGCTTGATGACACCCAAGCCCGAAACTCCTAGCCAGCTGGAGTTGAGAGCCAGTTTGGTGTAGTGGTTAAGTGTGCAGACTCTAATCTGGGAGAACTGGGTTTGATTCCCCACTCCTCCACTTGCACCTGGCTGGATGACCTTGGGCAAGCCACAGTTCTGTCAGAGGTGTTCTTGAAAAAAAGCAGTTTCTGTCAGAGCTCTCTCAGCCCCACCTACCTCACAGGGTGTCTGTTGTGGGGAGAGGAAGGGAGAGGAGATTGTAAGCTGCTTTGAGACTCCTTTGGGTAGTGAATGGCAGGGTATAAATTCAATCTCTTCTTCTTCTTCTTGATGTGTGGGACCTGATACAAATTGGGAGAGCCCCAGTGCTGCCATAGAAGACACCAGGTCTGAAGTCTGAATGGAGGCGGCATCCTCATCTGTGTGGACACTGAAGTCCCCAATAATTAACAGTCTTGGGAACTCCAAGGCCCACTCAGCTATAGGGTTGCCAAATGGGCCCGGGGGGCGGGGAATCTCCCGCTTCGGAGCCCCGATTTCCACCCCGGCGGAATCGGGGCCCGGGGGGAATCGAGGCCCATATGGTTTTCCCCCCAACAAGCTCGGCCACGCCCCCAACGTCAGCAATGTCGCACGTCACGTCTGGTGACGTCCTGCCGGAGCGCGCACACTTTGTGCGCGCACGCACATGCCCAAAAGGACCTCCCGGACACCGACGAGGCTCCCCCGCTCCGAGGGGTAAGTGGATTTGGCAACCCTACTCAGCTACCACCTCTAAAAGGCTCAGAAGGCTGTCTGCTGGAGTGCTAAGGAGTCAGTACACCAAACAGACTGCCAAGCTCTCCTCAGCATCCCGCACCAGGCCAACACAGTCAATACCGGAGATCTTTGGGAAGGGGAGTGGTTTGAAGGAGAAAGCCTCCTGGATGAGTAGAGCCACCCCACCCCACCCCCAAATTTGGGACTGAAGGACTGGATAGTCTGGGGTGGTGGTGGTCAGTGGTTTCAAGGCAACTGTTTTGCCCTTCCTAGTTCAGGTCTTGGTCACACAAGCCAGATCCATGTTCTATGTTGCAAGGTAGTCCTGCAGCATCCTGGTCTTATTATTAATGGATCTGGCATTACACAACATCAGTGTCAAAGGGGAGTTTAATGTCCTAGCCTTCACATCAACGTTTCTCAGGATGAGATGAAGGTTGGAAAGAGACCAAGCATGTCCACATCTCTGTCCCTTTCCATACCAAGACCTTCTCCCGCCACCATATGTCCCTCTGCCCTCGATCACCAGGATCCACAGCCCAGGGCTGGCACCCAGCAAGGTGTTCTCAGAATCCATCCCCCAGTTTCTCTCTCACCCCTGCCCACCACCAGAGCCTGGAGTACAACAAAATATAAGAGCCAATTAATAACACATACTGACAGTCAATAAAATACCCTTATTAATAACCTTCCCACCCAAACCTCTCTACTTACTATCCCCTCCCTCCCACTAGTAAGACTAACCAATTTATATAATGGGTGGGAAGAGGTAGAATCTGCCGACTCCCCTGTCCAAATTAGAACTAATTAAATGAAACCCTTAATCCTAAAATTAATCAGAGAAACTCATGAGGTGATTAAGAGATGTACAGCACCACTGGGTGTTCCTGGGTGGTTAACAAGGTATCCTGTGCGCAGTAGGAGCAATCAGTGATGGAACAAGAATTAAGGGTAGTCTGCTAGATTTTAGTGGGGCTGGGAGCCACAGAATTTAAGGCATCCAAATCCCCTCCTTCCTCTCTGTAGAAGAGGAAACCCCTGAGATGTCACAACACTACATCATGATATTTTAACTGATATATCAAAAGAGGTGGAGCTGTTGATGTTGGGCAGGCAATTAAGCAAGGCTGGCAGGCAGATGTGGGAGGAAGGGGAAGTGGGCACAGCAGCAGTGGTGGCAGCAGTGGAGAAGGGAGGGGCCATGGGAGGCGGTGGGGTGGAAGCTGAAAGAGGTGCTGTCCAGAGGTCTGGAGCAGTGCCCTCAGGAGCTGGCACACAGCTTTGAGCCTAGTTGACTGGTTGATCCAACAAGGCAGCTTTCCCAAACCTCAGGCGAAATCGGCTGGGAAGTCATCAGGCTCAGCTGCCCTGCTGGCAGGTCTTGAGCTCCTGTGGCTGCACTGCGCTCTGGCCAGAATCCTGCAAAGGATTGTCTTTTACATGCTCTGGCTCTGGGATGGGGTTGCATGCAGTCAGCTGAGTGCTCCTCCTTGGGTTGTCACCGTTCCTGCAGAGTGAGAGCATCCGCTGAGGGGCTATGGGCCTCGGTCTGCATTTTACCCAGTGGAGGCCTGGTCAGCCCCATAGCCAGGATTTTGTGGCTTGTGGGGCAACATTTTTTTCTGGTGGGGCTAAAGTCTAGGAACTGGAAGCTACTTACTGTTGCTTCAGATGCACTGTGTATATGTTCTGTTCTATAGTAATGCTATAGGATACTGTGCCCTGAGCCATTCCAAACCATATAGAGAAAAAGACAATTAACAAAACCGGTCTTAATTACTGGAGACGTATCCTGTAATAATACCTATTAAGTGCTGCTTATTTGTTTTCAAGTGGGAATGCTTGGCAAGAGAAAGCCCTTCCCAGCAGCACACACCAGCCAATGTTTGTGAGGTTAATTACAGCCTTTTAAAAATATTTTGAAATATTTTTTTTAAAAAAACCATTTTCAGAAGGAAATCTTGTGGGGCTGGCCCTTTAAGGAAGGGGGTGGAGCCCCCAATAGGCCCACTGTCGCTATAGGCTAGGGCCTGGTGGTTGTTTCAGGGTCCAGTGGCGGGGCCTTTCAGGCAGGATGGTCTCTGGTGCTGCTGAATCATTGGCAGCAGGTGCCTCAGCCATGTTCAGCTCTCCCTGGTCCTGCTGGTCCTTCTTGGCTGGTGGCCTTGGCTCTTCCTTGGGCTCTTCTGCTGGGGTCTCAGAGTCTGAGTCACTGAGCTGGTTGCAGAGGGTCATGACAAGTGTTGCTGCTGGGCAAGCAAGTGAGCAAGCGGACAAGCAAGGCAAGTAGAGACAGTGGGGGAGGACTGACAGAATGAGTGAGTTGATGGGACTGCTGCACAGGCAGCAGGGAAGGGGGGGGGAAGACAGCAGAGGTGTGAAAAGCTGGTCACATCTATAAATACCATATAATTTGTGCATCAAAAAGCATATAACAAATGACTACAAACAAATCTAGGAAAACAAAAGCAAGTACGGCGAAGCGGAACATTTGCATTATATCAATGCGTATAAACAGAAACCAAAAGGGAAATGATCTCAAATTTTAAGTTTCTGTGTAGGTTATTTCTCAAGGGGGCCATGTCCTGATGGCATGACTTTATTTCATCGTGTCAGCTGTCTATTTGCCTCCAGTGTAATTACCAATGTGTCTGGGGAACTGTTGAGCAAATCTCTCTTTTATACATTTACGCCACACGTTTAAGACAGTTTTTAGTCTGGCTTCGCTTCTATGGATCCCAACCAAGGAATCTTGGAAGTGGTAGTTGTGTGAAAAACCTAAAGCGCTTCAAACAAAGAACTCGTACTGGGGTTGCCAGCAGCTGGCAACCAGCCGGAGCCTGGGGTAGTGGGTCACCATCAGCACATGGTGTTGTGTCACTTCTGGGCTGGCCCTTTAAGAAAGGGGGCGGAGCCCCCAATAGCCCTACGGTAGCTATGGGCTAGGGTCTGGTGGTTGGGGAAGTGATGCCTGGAAGTGATGTCACTCTGCTCTAGGGATCACTGGAGATTCCTAAAGTGGTGTGATGTCACTTCTGGCTTTTCCACAGAACTGATGTAATGCCACTGATAATGATTTTTTTTTTCTCCAGCTGGCTGCTGGAGCAACAGCAGAAAATGAGAGCTGGAGAGGGGGAGATGTCTTGCCCCCAGCGGGCAAGTGGCATCCTTAGTTCTCACTGCCTTCTTAAAATGATGGTTCCCATCATTTATAGTGTGGAAAAAAATAATAATGTTGCTTTATTTTGGCATCCTGGGAACAGGAGGTGTGTGTTCAAATATGGAAAGCTACCCCAGAGTGTATTAATGCCACGGGGCCTTGAAAACTAACACATGAATTTTATTATATTTGCCACAGACTGGTGCCCGAGGAGGTGAAATCTGAATGAATGCATTAAAACCCCTCAAATTACTTCTCCTCCCACCTTTTGGGCTTCGTAAACCTGCTTTTAATTTTAGCTAATATTTCAGTAATAATCCTACTGAATAATTTTTCCACGATGCTTCATACATGTTAAGATATGCAAGTCTTCTTGGATACAAGTACCTTTGTTGCTCTGTTTCTTGGAAATATTTAGCAAGGTCCGAATAACTTGCTTGTTAAAAGTATATTTGTTTTTTCTGTCCTTGAGGTTGGAACTTGTTCCCCCCCCCCATGTCTGTAAAAAGCCTAAGGCTTTTAATTGCATTTTTAAAACTACAGGTCAAAAAACGGGACCAAGGGAAATATTTGTCACATGTCAATAAAAAAGAGTTACATCATGATGGGGTTGCCCATCTGACATCACATGAGGGATGCCCTGTGTTTATAGCTAGTGGAGCCTTAAACGTTTACTGCTGTTAAATGGGTAATGCTGTAGGTTTTCATCAGCCTAGCACACTAGGATCAACACTTGGTAATCCTGCTAGCAGTTATCTCAAAAGGATGTAGGATCTCCTTCTCCCATGGGCCAACATGCACCTTCTCTGGATTGAGATCCACTGGCAAACAACATTCAGATCACGGGCTCTATTTCAGAAGGGCAGAGGAACAGTTCCTCACAAGATGTTCCTTGATGGTCTCCACAGTGGGGAGACCCTTGCTGCTTTTTCAGGATCACTTCTGAGATCTTCATAAGAACATAAGAACACAAGAGATGCCAATGTTGGATCAGGCCAAAGGCTCATCCAGTCCAACACTCTGTATCACACAGTGGCCAGAAATACCAGTGCCATCAGGAGGTCCAACAAAGATGACACCAAGATGACAGAGCATCACTTGCCCCAGAGTCCCTATCTATACCTTGTGGCTAATAGCCACTGATGGACCTCTGCTCCATATGCTTATCTAATTCCCTTTTGAAGCCGTCCATGCTTGTAGCCGCCACCACTTCCTGTGGCAGGGAATTCCAAGTGTTAATCACTTTTTGGGTGAAGAAGTACTTCCTTTTATCCGTTCTAACCCGACCGCTCAGCAATTTCATGGAGTGCCCACGAGTTCTTGTATTGTGAGAAAGGGAGAAAAGTACCTCTTTCTCTACCTGCTCTTTCCCATGCATAATCTTATAAACCTCGATCATGTCACCCCTCAGTCGTCGTTTCTCCAAGCTAAAGAGCCCTTTTATCATTCGAGTTGCCCTTTTCTGCACTTTTTCCAAAGCTATAATATCCTTTTTAAACTGTGGTGACCAGAATTGCACACAGTATTCCAAATGAGGTCGCACCATTGATTTATATAGGGGCATTATGATATTGGCTGATCTGTTTTCAATACCCTTCCTAATAATCCCCAGCATAGCATTTGCCTTCTTTATTGCAGTCACACACTGCAATAAGGTCCTTGAGAATATGTGTTCTTCAACAGTGTATTTGGTATTCCTCCCCAGGATCATGGAACTGACTTTGACTTTCTTGGTACCACTGATTTGATGCCATTCCTTGAGACTGATACCACTCTCCATCCTCACTGCTGGGATTTTGAGTGACAGCATGCACATGAACAAGATGCATATTCAGTGGAGTTGCATTGACCTGAGACTCTTCAGTCCCACTGCTGAAGCCAACGCTCACCTCGCTCACATTAGAGAGATATCCCTTGTTCTCTAGTGTTGGTCTGCTGTTCTCCTCATCATCAAACTTGACCACAGGGTTCCTCTGGTACCAGTGCTATCTGCTACTTAATTAGATTCTTCATTCACAACCAACACTGATCAATATGGTAGGATCTATGTCCTTCATGTCATCCACTTCACACTCCTTCAGGGCCAATTGTGTTGGTACTGATGGCACATACCACCCAATTTTCTTTGGATGTGTATCCTTCAGCACCAATAACGTCTACCACTCTGCATTCTATTCTCAAAGAAGATTGTCTCCTCTCTTGGACCAATGTTGTGCATGTTATATTCCTCATACTCTAAGACTGGAGTCATGGATGTAATGTCTGACTACAATGACTCAGACAAAGCATGGAATTCCTCATCAGGTCCCTGAAACCCCTAACTGCTCTCTCCTTCAGGGCTCACATCATACCTATGAAGAGCACATATGAAGAGCATGTATGAAGAGACCTAAAGCAATATTCCAGCTTGTTAGTTCCAAGGCACATACAGCTGTAGCTCTTCCCATGCTCCCAACTCTGCTTAAAGTGGTCAAAGACTTTTAGGAGAAACTGGTTTCTCTGCTGCCTGTATCGACAAACTTTGAAAATCTCTATAAGGTCCAACAGGAAGGCTGTAGTGTCCTTTTTCACAGCCTTCCCCTACCTGTACAATAAGGAAACATTCCAGGGTAAAGCTGGTCAAACATTTCTTTATGCTTTAGTAGATGGAGGTTTGGGAGTTAGATACAAGAGGAAAGGGGTTCTCTTCTGCTGCACTATCTCTGTGGATAAGCACGTTATTTAACCTGTATGGTATGCCATCAGTACTTGCTATAGGAAAAGATCTCACTCATGCATGACCATCTATTCACAGATAAGAGGGAACTGAATCTTATCGTCAAAGATGAAGCACTTCTAATGAAGCAAGAGATTCCAATCACTTGCCATGTAGCAAACTTAAGCTCAAAGCAGTAACACTTCATTAACATGCTTGGCTTAACATTCAGCTACTCCAGACACAAGAAACTAAAGTTCATATTGAAAACTTGGCATTCAGCAGAGAGGGCCAAATGGATGATACCCTGGAAAACACCTGAAAGTTATGTCGCACTGTACACTTTATAGGACTAATAATGCCCACCACATCCAATTTCAGAAACAGAGGCAATAGCCTGTACCAGGTCCTCTAGACCCTTTTATATGCATGGGAAACACTATCAGTCCAAGAAGCCTTACTACACTCAGTGTGTAAGGACACAGCACAGCTCTCAGTGATCCAGACAGCAGCCCCCTCGCAAAAAACCTTTTGATTCCATAACCACTTGTGCTGCTCCAACTACATCATGCCCACATCAAAAGCTTTCAGCAGGTGAAACTGTCACTCATAACACAAGGTATCTTACCATCATTAAACTAAGGTACACAATAGAGTTTGTTTCACTTTCCCCCTCCAGAGAGTTCAAGCATGCTAACTGCACTCTACACTTCTCCCAGAGGACCAGGGGTCATTTCGTAGAAAAAGAGCTAGGGGAACTCATTAGCATAACTCATTAGCATATGCCACACACCCTGGCATCACCAGAAGTGTGTCATAAGGCCACACCCCCTGCCATCACCGGAAGTGTGTCATAAGGCCACACACCCTGCCCCCAATGGTCCCGGCCGCCGCCGGCCTTGCAGCTCCACTGCCGAGGCAGGGGTGGGGAGAGGCAGGGAGGAAGCAACTTACCCTCCCTCTTCTCCTGCCTCCTCCTGGCTGAATGAGGGCCGGAAGCGGGGCCGTCGGAAGCAGGGGGCAGGGCTTCGTCATGTGCCCTGCCCCCGTACCTCACCCGGGGGAACTGCGATTCCCCGCGATCTCCCCTGAAATGACCTCTGCAGAGGACCATTCTCTCCTAGACAAGGGGGGGGGAGTGACATCACAGCACAGAGTTTTTGCCCAAATACCAGAGCATCACCATGATGGCTCTGACATGATGACATCACTTCTGGCCTGGGCCTCCCTCTCAGTCCTGGTAAGCCCCCACCCTACCCTTGCCGTTTGCCAAGTTGGCCACACTAGGTTCCTTACATTTCTGTGGAGGAAAAAAGGTGGGCTATAGATCCAATAATGGAAACAAGCAGGGCTCTAGTCGGGGGGGAGCTCTCAGGTACGGAGCTCCGGAAGAGAACCTCTAGGGGGCGGGGCGGTCACGTGGTGAAGCCCCGCCCCCTTCTTTACCCCGCCCTCTGCTTCGATCCTCATTCCGTTTGGGAATGAGGATGAAGCAGGAGGGTAAGTAGCCGGGCCTTCTGACACACTTCCGGTGATGTCAGGGGGTGTGGCCTTCTGTCACTTCCGGTGATGTCAGGAGGTGTGGCATATGCAAATAAGTTATGCTAATGAGTTATGCTAATGAGCTCCGGCAGCTCTTTTTCTACAAGAAGACCCCTGGAAACAAGGACTGCTGCACCTATGTCTTATCCTAGCACCTGCAAAAAAACCCCCAGCAGGTGAAGTTTCCTCTGTTATTGTAATGCTGTGCTGGGGAAAAGCTGCCCCCATGACCTTCAGTTTCTGTCTGATCTTGATGTGTTAAAAGCTAAAGGAGCCTTGCCAGAAAAAGAAATCCTGGTAACCTTCTCTAGATTTATAGTGTTTGTTGTCTCACATTTGACCACTTTCAGTTTTAATGGGTTCCTCCCCCCCCTGCAGCTTCAGACTAATACAGGATAAAGATCTAAGGGAGCTCAACTCATATCACTTAATATGGATTAGGTACTAGGGCTAAACCAGCTAAACAGTGTGGTGTAAAAAAAAGAAATATTTTGAGGGAAGCATGCCTTTCTCGAGCTTGTTTTGAGCACTGGCTTGTGGCCATTCACAGGCCTATCGGTTGCTGCTTTGGTGCCATTTTTTACTGAGGGAAAACTAATCCTTTTTTATACTAATAACATTGACATCATCACACAGTCAATTAGATTTGGTTACGTTAAGACAGCAAGTGAAGATGACTGAGTATGAGGCATTACAGAATAGGCATTCCCTCCATACTGGATTAGCTTCATGTTACCTCAATGACATCCTCATGCAACCAAATCTGAATGGCTGTGTGATGACATCACTACTGGGAGCATGAAAATCTATATTTGGAAGCGAAAATGGCACCCAATCTGCAGCCAATCCAGATTACACACAGGCTCACAATGGAGCAAAGATATTGCCTTGTGAATGCTAGATACAAGGAAAGAGGGATGCAAAGGGTGTGAATCAGAGGGGGTGTACCGTTACGCTATAGAATTCCCTTTGGGTAGAAAGTATTATTGAAAAAAGAGCCCCTGAAATATTATTGACAGGAGGAGGGCATTTTGTAGGGACAGAAAATCTGACCGCTTTCATCTTAGATTTATTAGCTACTCTTTAACATCATTAAAGAATGATGTTGCTTAAATTTTAACTGTCCCTATGAAACCTGTCCTTGGTAATCATCTCTATTTTCCCCATATTTTTGCCTCACGTTTCTAGTTGTTAGAGTTGTAGGTCTTCACAGTGTTAAAGTCTCAGGGACAGTAGGAGGCAGTTGACCCATGTGACCTGCACATGCTTATATAAATGCTTACACGTGAACACTAATGCAGTGCATGACCTGCTGTTTCATATACCACACTCTACAAACGTTGGGGTATATTTTGAAGTGGAACACATACATGGATTTTGTGTGTGTGTATATGCATTCCTTTATGCAAGAGAACAAATATCCTCCTGGCTCTTATATTAGTGGCAAACAGGCAATTGCAAATTCATACAGCATAAAGAAAAGGTAAAGGTTCCCTTGCTCGAAAGCCAGTCGAATCTGACTCTAGGGTTGCGGTGCTCATCTCCATTTCAAAGCTGAAGAGCCAGCGCTGTCTGAAGACATTTCCGTGGTCATGTGGCCGGAATGACTAAACACCAAGGTGCACGGAACGCTGTTACCTTCCCACCATAGTGGTTCCTATTTATCTACTTGCAATTTCTTGCTTTTGAACTGCTAGGTTGGCAGGAGCTGAAACTAGAGACGGGACCTCACTCTGTCATGTGGCACTTGAACTGCTGAACTACCGACCTTCCACAGCCTACAGTTAAGCGTCTTAACCACTTGACCCATCATTCATACGGCATATGAGAGGCAAAATAATGTGCAATGTAGGACAACACTCCTTGGAACATGAACTGGGGTATAAAAAGCATGCCTCTGTTTTCATTTGTGTCAAGGGGCATTCAGAGATGCACAAATACCCCCCCCCCCCAAGAATTGCCACTTACCTTATCGATCCTCTTTTGGGTTTTTTGGAAATTCTTCAGATGTTTTGCTTTTGGAGGAACCTTCAAATTCACTCCCAGTTTTGCGGTAGACAAAATCCAGTCACAGCCCAGAAGTGTGCGTGTTTGTGTCACTCCCCCATGAGAAATTCCACCAGTCTTATCAAAACTTCTTCAGCTTCTCTGGGAATTCTTCAGATGTTTGGCTTGAAGAGGAACTACCAAATTTGCTTTGATTTTCATTTGAGGTGAAGTTTGGATGGGTAGGAGTTTCCCATTTAAAAAACCCCAGAGTAGTGCAAGAATACAGATGTTCTAAGTACACAGGAGTCCTTGTTTTCATCTGAGAAATGTTTTAGAGGATATGCACCAAGTCCTTGTTCCCCCACCCCAGTACATATGTGTTTGAGCAAGAGAGGCTTGGTTTCCTCTAGGCCTCTTTCTTTGAAGCTGCAGTCTGAGGCAAAGTATTAGAAACGCTAAAAGGAAATGAAGGGGAATGCAAGTATGCATACTGTGAGGGATGCCTCTGACATATACAGAGAGCTCAGAGGAGACTGAAGGTTGACTGATTTAGCAACTAGGTATGGATCTTATCTGAAAAAGGACTGTGTGAAACAATCCAGGAAGTGAGAAGCACTGGAAATATAGTTTTGAGTTTCTCTTCCTCTCTTTCACCTTCCCAGGCCTGCATTAGGAAACATTGCATCCAATAATATTCCTCAACTGGTAATGTCCAGAAGTAATAATTTCAGTTGTACTTAAGGTTTCAGCAGACAAGCGACTCTGTTTTAAACCTTTCCCAAAAGAACGTGTAGTGAGCAACGGGAATTAGCTGGTTGGCAAATCTGAAAACTGAATCCTTTGGGGAAGGCTGCGAAGGAATAATTTATTTTTTAAAAAAATGCTTTGGCAGGTCTGTAATAGGTAATCTTTCCCTCAGGTCTTGCACATAAATATAATTTTGTTGTGAACACACAGGGTTGTTGGGGTTTCCTCACCCACTTCAGCCAGTTCTGTAAAATATTTTTTAAGTTTGTTAGAAAGTGGCCTGTATGGCTGATGGCCTATTTTAAATCCCTCAGAAAAACAGGCAACAGACACTATATTTAAATAAAGGTTAGAACAATAAAGTGGCCATTTTTTCCAAGGACTCTCACCTTCAGAGACAGTAAATGCTGAGTAACTTTTCCCTCCCCCTCACCACACCTCCCCAAAAGGGCTCCGTGTTCTCGCTTGTTTACTGAATGTCTCAGATGATGTCAGAAGAAGCCACAAGGCCACATATTTAAACACAGATTATTCCACACATATCATGAAGTTTAATCGTGTGTGTGTGTGTGTGAGGGCAGACCTAGCAGGAGTCTCCTGGAACAGTCAGTGTGGGTTGGATTATGGTCAAGTTTTTTTTCAGTGAGCACTGAGGTGTCCGGAATCCCAATGGATGAAAGCCATTTCTTGAGTTTCTATGTGTGTGGTTACACTGACGGGGAAACAAGGCCAAAGGGAGCACATGCTGGTGGTTATGGCAAGAAAAAGGGCAAAAGGTCTAAGTATAATGTATTGACAGTTCATCAGAAACCAATCTTAAGGTCTTCTATGCCAAGGTAAAAGTAGTCAGTCTTGTTCTTTGCCTGTAAAAGACCCTGGGTTCTAAGCCTGTTATCACCAATACAAGTATCTTAGGTAGCAATGCAAGTATCTTACTGATCCTGCTTGGAGAGCCACTGAAAGTCAGAGCAGACAATACATAAGGGGATGACCCCAATGGCCTGACTTGGTATAAGTAGGGTTGCTCAGTCTGGCTTTGGAAATTCCTGGAGATTTGGGGTTGCTCCCTGGCGAGGGCAGAGTTTTAGGAGTGGAGGGAGATCAGCAGGGCTGTGATGTCACCCTAGGATTTCTGTTTCCCCTAGACTCTATGGTATGGTATACCGTGAAGTCTGCCCTTCAAAGGTCCCGTTCACACGCGGCGATTTGGTCCGGGAGCGGGACAGTTCGGGGCCGGATCAAACCGGCGCGATCACACCACAACATCTGGGAAGCGTCTTGCTTCCGTGGCCGAACTGTCCCATTCCCAGGAAACGCCGCCGCAAACTAAACCACCTATCTAGGTGGTTTAAAGGGAAGCGGCGCGGCAACCGGGGCGTTTGATCGCCGGCGCTTCCTTGCGCCGGCTCAACCCCAGCCCGGATCCGAACTGCGCATGCCCGGACATGCGCAGTTCGGCCGGCTCCCGTTCGGGCCGTGTTTTCTCCCCGGCGTTTGATCGCGCCGGGGAGAAAAGGCGCCGTGGCCAGGGGATCCGTGGGATCCCGCCGCAGCGCCTCAACGTTGGCGCAGCTTTTAAAAGCCGCGCCTTAAGAGGCTTTTCCCCTGCTGTGTGGCAGGGGCCAAAGCTGCCTTTCCTCCAGGGTTATATTTCTGGGAGCGCTCCAACTTGAAATTGGTAATCCTAGGTATTAGGCTGCTTCATATGTCCAAAGCAGGATTGCCTCAGGTAAAGCTAGTTTGGGGAAGTCAAGGGGTATTGAATATCATCATTAGAGGAACTCTGGTTTTGCTATACACAATAAATGTATATTTTATAGAATGGTGGTAAACAGTATTGTTAACAAAGAGGGTCTCTTATACATTCCCAGGATCAGACGTCGCCTTTCAGACTCACTAGCAGTGCCAGCCCAAACGTGCCAGTGGAGATCATCATGTACAATCCACACAGGATGATCTTGCCAAATCTTGCTCCTGGCTAGGCAGAGGCTGCGAGGGAGCTGGAGCAGCAATGGCTTCTGTTTCCTGTTGAGGTGGAGGAGAGGTTAGGAGAGTTCTGGAGGCATCCCTATTCAGATTAAAGGGATGGCAACCTGAGCAGAGCCACCCAGTGTTCTCTATGGCTGAGTAGGCACCTTCCATGGCCACCCTCAACAGTCTCTATCTGCTGTTGCATCACACTGGCCCCCAGGGATGTAGGATGGAAAGGCACCCCCATAACAGAGATCAGCTGTTTGCAGGCCAACATGCTGGAGACGGTTGCCAATAGTCAGAGGGATGGAACAGCTCTTTTGCATTCCCTCTGCCTTTTGACAATGCACAGAAGGTTGATTTACAAATGATGGTCACTCTTGATCCAAGACTGAGTGTGTGCACTTTTCCATATGCATGCGATTCCTATACTCTTCAGAATAAACAAAATATTTTTGAAGTCAAGAGCATCTGCCAAGAACACTGAGACCCTCATTTGGGGTCTTCCAGCTTTCAGGCTTGCATGGATCTTTGTATTTGTCCAGCTTGTCAGATCGCTGGCATTCACTTGTTCTGATATATTAGCCTTCTGTCCTCACAGTAACAACCCATCCCTTTCTTTCCCTTTTCGAGGAACGACACACAAGGAAAAACCAAACCTCTGGTCCGACAAGTTAAAAACTGTCTACTTACCGTTTCGCACACAGCTGCAGCAGCTGGGAGCATCTGGCAGAGGACATATGGAATTTAATTTCCTGATATTTACATAGATTGAAACAATTCTGATTCCAGACCTACTGCACCAGGCCTCCAGGCAAGAGCTTTGTGTTCGATTCATTTTCCTTTCTTTCCTCTTCTTTCCGCCAATGGGCTGGGGATATGAGTTAAAAGTCTGTGCAGGCTTTAGGATGTTGAAAGACTCTGAAATCCTTGATCTACAAGGCTTAGCATGTAAATGCTACTTTTTAGCTTCTGGGGAATCCAGAAACACTTATAAGAGCCTGGGCCATTTAGTTATACGTGCACACACCCCTTTTTGTTGACCTTGACTTGAAACATGTTGGCAGTGGATAAAAGAAGTTCCTTAGGAACAATAATGTGTGTGCGTTCGTGCGTGTGGAGGAAATCGGTCACACAGAGGAGAATGAAAAAAGAGTGTGCGGACTGCAAGACTAGCCATTGTTTGAGACTGTGGGGCTAAGAAGCATTAAATGGACATACATGAAGCCGCCTTATACTAAATTAGACCATCAGTTCATCAATACATAAGGGGATGACCCCAATTGTTAACTCAGACTGCCAATAGCTCTCTGAGGTCTCAGGCAAAGCTCTTTCACATCACCTGCCATCAGAGATTGAACCTGGGAGCTTCTGCATGCCAAGCAGAGGCTCTCCCACTGAGCCATATCCACAGCCCCTCCCCACTGAGGACAGACATGTCTTGGGATGATTCCAAACTTCTCACCTCTGCTCTTTTGACCTGAAAATCCCCACTTAGGTTTTGCTATACAAAACATACCTATAGTCCCTTATTTTTGTGTGGCATGGGCCCTGGTCACATGGGCCGGAAAATGCATGGGGGAAGCATGGCTGTTTGCCCTGGAGCAAAATAACGCACGGCCACCCAATCACACATCCCGTCGAGGTCCCATGGTTAGGGCATGAGGTGCCGATCACACGGCTATCCTGCAGCATGGCAAAGAAGCAGCGTGGCGCGATCACACCAGCAATCGCTAGGCGCCGCTTCCGTGGCAAACGGGAATATTTTTTCTCACCAAAAGTTGAGCATGCGTATGATCGTTTGTGCGCATCCTGTGAAGACTTAAAAAAAAACTAACCGGTTTGCGATGGGACTAGGACAGGATGCGATCAGATGCCCGCCCTTGCCCCGCGTTTTCAGGAAACTAGTACATTGTAAGTACTAGTTTTTTACTCCATATCTTCAGCACGAAGCCATGGGTTAACCACGGGTGCACTACACTTCCCAGATGTTGCAGTGTGATCACGCCCAGAAAATCTGCCTATCATCCGTATCTTTAGCGCGGCAAATGCTCCATGTGAACGGGGCCATGGTTTGTTTTCCCTCTACCAAATATACACTTTTGGATGTTATTTATGCATCTGTATCTTAGCATGATACACATATGAACACCAAACAAAGATGCAAACATATCTTGCAAAGGTACCTACAAAACCAACAGCAAATAGCAGAAAACCAAAAATGCTTACAAAAAATATAAAGAGAAGGGACATGGGGAACATGGAATCCCTCCCATCCCCTAGTGACTCTCAATTGCCCTTGAACTTTTCCTCGCTTGCTGGCGTCAGTGCAATAAATTTGCTCTTCAGATTTTTGTTCTCTGAATTGTTGAAAATTCATTGTATGCTACCCGAATATTCAGATAAGTGCCAATAACATGCACCAAATGGTTGCTATTTGCATTGGACTCTCAGTTGTGCTGAATTTCAATATTGTGTAGTTTATTTGATTTCTAGTAAAGTGGCGGCAACACTTCTTGGATACTAATGCAATATGTTGTCATTGAGACAACTGAGTTCATGCAATGTCATCTGTTTTGGAGCTTGGTACTTTGCCATGATTGCTTATTAAATTCCCAGGTCTTTCATCTTATACTTATTTATCTATAGTCACCACTCTGTCATTACCTCTGACGAACATTGTTAAACACTGACCTACCCATCTTACTTTTCTTCTAGTTCTTCTCTCTTTTCCTTCACCTTCTCATCTTCTCACCCACCCTTTCTCTCTACAGTCTATGGTAATTTTGCTATCCAGCATGGAATACCTATTCAGCGTTAACCAACCAGCTTTTTATGAAACATCCCTCCCCCCATGATCCTACTGGTGCTATGCAAAACATAAAATATAAGTGCTACTGATGCTGTAGGGATGCAGCAATCATTTCCCACCATGCAGGAGAAATAAACTTTGGCCCCGGCCACACGGCAGGGGAAAAGGCGCTTGAAGGCGCGGCTTTTAAAAGCCGCGCCAACGTTGAGACGGCGCGGCGGGATCCCACGGATCCCCCGGCCACGCCGCCGTTTCTCCCCGGCGCGATCAAACGCCGGGGAGAAAACACGGCCCTAACCGGGGGCCGTCCGAACTGCGCATGTCCGAGCATGCGCAGTTCGGCTCCGGGCCGGGGTTGTGCCGGCGCAAAGTCGCGCCGGCGATCAAACGCCCGGGAAGAAGCGCCTCTTCCATTTGAACCACCCAGGTAGGTGGTTCGGTTTGAGGCGGCTTTGGGCGGGGAAGGGGCAGTTTGGCCACGGAAGCAATACGCTTCCCAGATGTTGTGGTGTGATCGCGCCGGTTTGATCCGGCTCCGAACTGTCCCGCTCCCGGCCCAAATCGGCTAGTGTGAACGGGACCTTAGTTTGCTTGGGACAGAACTATATTTTCATAAGCAGGGCAACCTGGAGGTTGTTAGAGGCTCTCAGCCAAAGGGTACCCATGTAACTTCTGTACTGGGGGTGCCATATCCTCCATCCATTTGCAGACACTTTGCTTTCAAATAAGAGTTTCCTTCTCCTTTCCCTATGATTATTCTGGGAGGAGCAGAGTGTGAGTTTCTTACGCTCCCTTTACCTCCATCCATGCTGATGGGTCATTTAGATCCAGGAAAGAGCTGCTGCTTTGTTACATGGGTCTCCAGGAGTCATTAGAGGAGGACACAGCACCCAATTCTCTTGTGCTCTGCCTCCAAGCATGTTTCCAAATGGGAAACAGAAGATCCATCCAGTGTTTCCAGTGAATGGTAGACCTTCTGATAAATTGTGGCCTTGGAAAGTACCCAGCAATGCTGGCTGTGCCCCAGGGTCTCAAATAGAGAAAGGGATTTCCCAAAACCTGCTACCCAACCTCTTCTAACTGGAAATGCCAGGGACTGACCCTTCCATGTGTAAAGCATGTGCTCTAGCACTGAAGCCATGTCCTCCCCTCCAAAACATTGTCCAACCATCCCAACGCCTTATGCTGTGGTGGGCCTTTTCATACAAACTATCACAATGAAGCCAGCCCCATCTTCTCCTTTGACCCTCTGGAAAACTGAAATAAAATCAGATCTTGTTGTAACTGACTTTTGAATGTTGTAAAAATTGCAGGTACCGAAGAAGTTGAAGGGGAAGAGGAGCCTGGAAATGGCAATACCAATGAAGATTAGATTATCTACCTCTTCCCTTCTGTCACCTGAAGTTATAGTTAAAAACAAAATAATTGAAGTTTAAAAAATAAAGAAGATGAATAGGAGGTTTCAAGAGACCAGATTCTAAAGCTGAAGATATTAGTTTAGCAAGAGACCTGAAGCTGCTGTGAGATGCTTTAATTGCAGGATCAATACTGGGTTCAAAGCATGCTTAGAAGCTACCTTGGCTTTGAGGTCATAAACATGACTGCAAGGAATAAAAAGAAATCATGTTGAGGTGGGGGGGAGGGGAATGCCCCCCCCCCAAGCCTTGAGACTTCTACCCTGGGAGAAGCCAGTCAATACTAACTTAGTTTTCTTTATTTAAATTGAAGAACTCTGCTAAATGCTCTGTTGAAAAATGCAACTGGAGAAATGAAAACACCTATACTTCTACATGTTGTCATTTTTCTCAGTCGCTTCTTATGTCACTGGAAAGTCCATGTGGTTGTAGTACTGAACTCCCTCTCCTCCCCAAACTCTGGTTTCTATAGGTACTGCCTCCAAATCTCTAGGAATTTCCCATACCAGAAATGACAATTATAATTCTTTGATCCAATGAAAGGGACCCTTCTTGTATTCCTGAATAGTTTCTTACAAAGGCAGTGTGGTTTAATGATGAGGACTGAGGAGACAAAAGTTGAAATCCTCTTGCTGCCATAAAACTTACTAGGTGGACATGGGTTGTTCCATTACAGGGTTGCTATAAAATGGGTAGGGTGGGACCAGACAATGTATGCCACCCTGAATTCCCTTGAGGAAGGGCAAAATAAAAGTAGAATACTTTTTTTAACTAATTATATAAGTTGTTTAAAATGTTATTGGATAATATCAGTATACAAATATGTCACCTGTTGTTTTGTTATTATTATTATAACGTTTTTATTTCTCCCTTCCTCAAAGAACTCAATGTAGCTATGGCAACAATCATGCTGGGTTCGTGGGCAGGAGCACCCTCTCTGGGGGAATTGGTTAAAGTTCAGCCATAGCCAGTTTGGTGTAGTGGTTAAGAGCGCAGACTCTAATCTGGGAGAACCGGGAGAACCGGGTCTGATTCCCCACTCCTTCACATACAGCTGCTGGTGTGACCTTGGTTAGTCATAAGTTCTTTTGGAGCTGTTCTCTCAAGGGCAGTTCTCGAAAGAGCTCTCTCAGCTGCACCCAACTCACAGGGTGTCTGTGGTTGGGAGGGTAAGGGTAAGGGATTGGAAGCCACTCTGAGACTCCTTCGGGTAGAGAAGGGCAGTGTATAAACCCAATCTCTCCCCCCCTTCTTCCCATCTCTCTTCTCAGCCTTCTGGAGATCTCTTCACTGGCCCTTTAGGAGGAGAGCATGGCAGGACACGCCAGCCCAGAAGTGGTCTCCACCCTCCCAGGAAACCTTATAAGGGATGGGAGAGGGTTGTGACCATCCCTGGTCCAGTCCTCATTCCCATCTGCCTCTTCACCCCCTCTCCTCTAGAGGCCCTACCCTGAATGTTGGAAATTGCATCAATCAGGTGCATACCTGTATTGTTGGTTCTTCCATGTGCCACAGCTCTGAGCAACGGGGCGGAGTTCCTGTGCCAGAAAGATCTTGCAGTGGCACTCATCTGGTCATTCTCCAGCTGACTGGTGAGTCTGAGGAGAGTGGCACTGCCATTTGGAGAACAGCATATATAGTTCTCCCATCCTCCATTTTATCCTTACAACAACCCTGTCCCTGTGGAGTAGGTTAGTCCAAGGGAAAGCAAGTTCACTCAGGTAGCTTCATGACTGAATGGGGATTAAAACTCAGGTGTCTTCAGTGGTAGTCTACCACTCTAGCCACTGCAACCTAGCAATCCTCAGGCAAAACACAGTGATCCATAAACCCAACACAAAGTTGCATTGCCCTAAAATTAAAGGCAGATGCTCCATGACATTGATAAAGCATGATACTCAATATGCCTATTTGAATTAATGCCATTACAGTAGCTGACAAAAGGATTCCAAGCCTCATAAAACCAAGTTATAGCAGCACAACCTTCCTGTAGTCTCTTATAAAAAGTGATCTTATTCATTACCATAGTGGACCATACAGGACTCAGCCAAGATCTAGCTAATGGGGGCCATTTTCCCCCATCCATTTCCTCACTACATTAATCCTAACTGAAAACTCTTCGGCAGTTTTAAAGGGGGACATCTTGTGCTCATCCCCTTCCTGTTTCTCCAGTCAGTACCACAGAGCATAGCAATTATGCTGCTTCCAAGGGCCATGCAAAGCTGCAAGTCAGGAGTTGGTCTTAAGAGTCTACAAAAGTACTGGCTCGATCCCCTCCTAAGAAATCCATTTAATCATTCTCTTCACCTGGCTCCATGAAATGCATTATCTTGCAAATATAATGCTTCCTTGCAAGACGTATCCACAGTTGTTATTGTACTCAAAATGATGAACCCGACTGGTTCCAATGGGAAATGATGTTTCCACTTGTAACGCTTTTGTTGTCTCCCAACCAATGGAGATGAAAGGCTCAGGGACTGTACCCAAAGGACTCTCCTTCACGGCTTTTCAGAGAGGGATGGGACTGCCTCCCTGGTCCAATGGCAATTAAAGTTCTTACTTGCGAACAAGGATGGGAGAGGAGAAAGGCCAGGTGCCCTTAGAGTTAGGGTCAGGGAAGGGATATAGGATTTGCCTTCTCTTGACTGTGCCTTTCACCTTTTTGGGAAAAACCCTAAAACAGAACTCTGCTTAACATGTGAACGAGTTCACTTATTTACATAATGTCCTTTTGAGAGATGATCAGGGCACACTGGAAAATTTAAAATATCAAAATATGGAGAGAGAGAGAGAGAGAGAGAGGAAGAAGAAGAAGAAATAACTAAATGTGAACTAGTTTAGGATGATAAAACACCATGTAAGTAGCAAGAAACCAAAGCAGAGAAGACCATTTGGCCCTATAAGAATATGTGTATTTGTTTAGGAGGAGATTGGATTTATACCCCACTCTCCACTACCCGAACGAGTCTCAGAGTGGCTTATAATCTCCTTTCCCTTACCCTCTCCACAACAGACACCCTGTGAGGTAGGCGAGGCTGAGAGAGCTCTTTCAAGAACTGCTCTTGAAAGAACAGCTCTGAGAGAACTGTGACTGACACAAGGTCACACCAGCAGCTGTATGTGGAGGAGTGGGGAATCAAACCCGGTTCTCCCAGATTAGAGTCCGCGCTCCTAACCACTACACCACATTGGCGTTAGATATTTAAATTCCACCATTCTCCCCAGCATGTCATCCAAAGCAGCTTGCAACATTGTTCTCCCCTCCTCTGTTTTATGCTCACAATGTGTGAGCAGGGTTGCCCTCCTCCAGGTGGGGCCTGGATATCCCCCAGAATTCCATTTGATCTCCAGATGAAAGAGAATAGTTCCTCAGGAGGAAGTGGAAGCCTTGTAGGGTGGACTCTGTGGCATTATACCCCACTAAGGTCCCTCTCCTCCCCAAACTACCCCCAAACCTCCAGGAATTTCCCAACCCAGAATTGGCAACCTTAGCTGTGAGGTAGATTAGGCTGAGAGAGAATAATAGCCCAAAGTCAGAGAGCTTCCATGACAGACCTGGGATTTGAATCTGGGACACCCAGATCCTAGTCCAACAGGGTAACTAGTACATCATGCTGACTCTCCAGCACTAAAATCTTCCAAAGCCCCCAAAATAAGATCAGTGGGGGGGGGGGATCCACAACCATGAGCCTGGTAATAAAAACACCCTGTCAGGAATTTAACACCTAGGACTTCTGGTTTCGGTGTGTTGATGGCGGACATGCTCCTCCGAAGCTCCGGAGAGAATGGCCCGTGACCCGGCGGCAGGGAGGGGGTCTGGCTGGCTCTGGACTCCCCCCGGAGCCCCCATAGAGGGCTCTCAGCCTGGGGTGCTGGGGGTGCCTCTCCCAAGGCTGAGGCCAAAGGATCAAGGATTCCCCCTGCCCTTATAGGTCCCCACCGCCACGGAACCATTTTGGGCATAAGACGAGCATACCAGACCAGCGAGCAAGTGACCCGGCAAAAACAAAAAGACTTTCTCTTACCTGATGAAGCGGAGCATGAATAAGATGCCAGCCCGGGTGCCCCCAAGAAAAAGCGGAGGGGGAGGAAGCTACCCACTCCTTGAAAATGGCAAAGATTTAAAAGCATTACAGGGGGCAGAAAGTGGCGGCATTTGAGCAGACGGCTGAATTTAATCAGTACAATGCCAGACTGTTAAGGCATTAGAGCGAATAAACTTCTAAACACTATAAACAGTGATGCAGATGGAGTGCAAGCATTCTTAGCAGGAGATACTCTAAATAATCAGCTGATGGGAGTGTAGACACCTAGAGAATAGCAAAGAATCTCTCCAGGAGCTGGGTGAGCTTAGGAGAGTGATGCATCACTGGGCAGAGACCTGGACAGTTTCTGAGCATCTCAACCTCTCAGAGGACCCAAAGCAGAAGGGCTCTTGCAGGTTAGAAAGGCTGTTCTGTGGCAATCGTAATGGCCAGTCTGCCCCTGCCCATCCATGCCCAAGTCATTCTTGTGTATTCATGTGCATATTTTGAAAGTTGCACCGCAATTTGGAATTTGGGGATAGGGTGAAGTTTGGCATGAATTGGACATCCGATGTCTTGGGTTGTGTGGGGTCATGAAATCTTCATATGTGGTGCTGTAGCTGTGATGGCCCCGCACAGGCTTTCAAATGATCTAGATGTTGTGGGTTTTTTAAAAATTAGGAACATGTCATTTTATATCCCAAATTACTTCCTTCATGGAGCTCAGCAGCATACACTGGATTTCAAGGTCTTCTATGCAAGCACCAACCACAACCATTCTTACTGAGCTTCAGAAGAATTGCTGTATCTTTCATTCCCAACCCTGGGAACTTGCATGCCTATATCCAGTCTTCTTCCCTACAATGTTACGATGCTCTTGGTACACAAGCATCACTCCTTGACTGCACCATGGTGAGGACTTCAGTAGATCATCCGCCCACTGGTAGAGCTTTCACTTCACCCCGTCTCACCTCAAGCACAAGACTGTATTACGCAGATACGTCATGATGACCAGAACAATCATGCAAGCAAATATCTGCACTCTTTGGGTTCCGGATCTTTGGAGCCATACCTGAAATGTTAGGCTGCAGTGCCATTTGTCTTGCCCTGCTAGTCAAATAGAAGTCTCTATAGAATGCAAACAAAAAGGAAGAATGATAAAAGGAAACCTGAGCAGCTTAAGGCGGAGACCGGAAGGCGCATGGTGACGTGGAATGCGGGCGCGGCGGAGCCTAAGGGACACAGCAGAGGCCGAAGCAGACATGGACCGTGCTCCTGGACGGTCCCGCCGAAAGAAGCCACCATGATCCACCCCTGGATGCCAGGATGAACATGCCAATCAAAGACCACCTGGGAAAGAAAGGAGCTGAGCCAGAAAAAGAATAACAGGCCCACCACCTGGGTGCCGGTAGGCAGCCCCGTCCCTGCACTATGTGGCCCTAGTTAGGGAAAAAGTGTTCTTAGAACCCTCTGTGTAAACCGCCCAGAGACCCCTCGGGGTCAGGGCGGTATAGCAGTTGAATATATAAATAAATTAAATAAATTAAGGCAGCCACTGCCTGGAAGTCTATCTACACATCACAAAGTTCTTGTGTTAGCAGACAACACGAGGACTTTTTGTATCACATGTGCAATGGGAGCCTTGTGCCTGCCAGATGCACGCCAGCCCTTTTCCGCTTGCAACCACAGCATGATACAGGGGAAACAGCTCCCTCCTCCTGCTGTTTTTGCATCCTCAAACTGCCCCATGGAGCTTCTGTTGGCTCTGTTGTAAAAATCATGTTACGTATGTGGCTACATGGAAGATTCACAATAGAGCCAACAGCGACTCCATAGGGCAGTTAGAGGATATGAAAACAATGTGTGTGTGTGGGGCTACAGCTGCTTTTACGTGTGTGCTGTGGTCTCAAAGAGAAAAGACCCAGTGTGCCTCTGGGTGGCACAGAACTCCTAACCTCCTTGTGGTATAAAATCCTCAGGTTGCTCCCCAACAAACACAATGTGTAGTGGGAACCTGGGTTGGTTCACCTGCCATTCACTGAATCCTCTTGGCTCTGTTTTGTCATCACTTCTCTGCTGCTGGTCTATTCCTCTGGCCTTCCACTCCTCTCTTTTGGATTTCTTCTTTCTTTTTTGAGCATTTCTCCCGTAAATATATATTTGAACATGGTGGAGAAATTCAGCAGTAGAGAATGTGGTGACCAGCTCTCTGATCAGAGGGTATTACGGGGTGTAGGGCAGGGTACCCTGACTGGATCACAGGAGGGAGCGTATCTCAATGGGAGATATTCTCAGACAATTATTATTCTACCCTTTACTTGAATTAACCAACAGTGGAATGGAAATAAAGACTGCATAATGAAAAAGGCCCTGGTCATGTATGTCCAGGGATACAGAGACTGCCCTAGCCCCAGCAGGTGGCTGACACTAATCAAGGGAGAAGATGCTATGCATGTGCAATGACAGCTGGCTGGTAGCATCTCTGAGTGGCTCCGAGGAATTTCAGACAGGCGATATACTTCGGAAGAGGAACGGTTCCCAAATGATTTCTGGTCTGTCATTTCAGACAGAACCGTTTGAGAACCGGTTCCCTTCCGGAATATATTTGTCATTTCATACACAATCATGTCTGTCCCGTTTAGGAAACGGGGCTGAAACGTTTTACCTATCAACCGCTTCCAAGTACTCCTCAGTTTCCTCTCCCGGTTCCGATGCGCTTTTTCCCGCTGTTTTTCGCCCACGGGGGCGATCTCCGGCTTTTTTGTGTGTGAATGTTTGCTTTATAGCGCTATAACGGAATAGCATTATATCAATCCCATTGGAATGCATGGAGTGTTTTGTTATACTGCTATAGCGCTATAGCACTCTAAAGCGAACGTTAAAAAAAAAGCCGGAGATCGCCCGCACGGGTGAAAAATGGCGGGGGAAAAGCGGGAAAAAGCGGTGCAGTCTGAAATGGCAAACAGCTTCAGATCCAGCTCTTTACCGGAAGGGGAAAGCCATGTGTGAAATGGCAGCCCTATACCAGTTCACTTCCAAACGGATCATTACTGGCTTGAAACCGGGTGAAACTGGGTAATGTGAAATTCCCCATTATGACAGCCAGGAACTGGGTGTAGCCACAGAGATGACTGGAGAGGCTCCCAGTTTCTTGCACAGGGAGACACTCATGAAAGATGGGATGTTCTAGGGTGGCTGATCCTGCATTGAGCAAGGGGTTGGACTAGATGGTTTGTATGGCCTCTTCCAACTCTGTGATTCTATGATAAGAGGCCTGACACAGCAATTGGGCAGGGACACCTTGTGGCGCTGCCCTCAAAACGGTCTGGGAAGTGCCTGATGAAGAGGTATCTGATTACCCACTCCAGTTTGTTCCAGGAAGGAAGCTCCTCCTCTGAGGGAACTCCTCTCCATCTGAGGCCATTGTGGGCCCTGGGATCTGAGTCTGACCGTGGAAGTGGGGACTGAACTTTCCTCTCACAATACAAACAGGAAAAGATGGAGTTGGGGACCTGTCATCCCACCTTCCCTCAGTAAATGGCAACATCAGAAAGATAAGAGAAAATAATCTGGCCTCTCCTCCCCCATCATTAGACAGCTGTGCTCCTGACACAGGCAGCTTAGATTGATGGAACCCAGTTTTGCCATATGCCCGGAAAGTCAGTCTCCACCAGGCTTCTCAGTTTTGCTCTGGTTTCTCTTTGAGCACTGAGATTTGCTTGCCTTCTTAGCCACCTGTTATAGCCATATCACACTCTTCCAGGGGAGAAGAGGGGACAATTAAGAAGAATGTTCCGTTCCACCTCTTCTGGCTTACTTCTCCTCCTCTTCCAGTCTCCCCTCACCCTGGTAGTTCCATCCTATCCTGGGCAATGAGCCTGTTTCCTAGAGGAGTATCAAAGTGTTGCAGCTTATTTGCAAGCTACAGTTAGTTGCCATGAGTTGCGTCAGGAGATTTACCAGGGCGTGGCTCACTAGTGATGTCAGGATGTCATCAGCAGTACAGTGATGTCACTTCTGGTACGACCTTCCAGTGACATCAGCAATTATGTACAACTGTCTCAGCAGAAAAGCCCATTTGCATGTGATTGCCATCGGACAATGAGGACAGACTATTCAATAATGTATGAATGAGGCCAAAGACTCAAACTGCCATTCTCTGATCCCAGTGGTGTTCCACCTGTCTCTCCATATGGAACTTTTGATTGTCTCTAGAAGAGCTCTTGCTGCTCCAGCTCTTTCAGTGTTGCCTTGGCCTTCAGCAGACTGTCGTGCCAAGAGAAGGCAAAGGGGAGAGGTGGGTTAAGCCGAAGTCATACCAAGTCCCCTCCATAAGTCCTCACTCCTTCCAACCACTTTGATCTCCATTTCAAGTTTTGCCCTTGCAGTGGAGGAGGAAGCACTGGGCTGTCTGTGCCCACCTGATCAGCCTGGGCATCTGCTTAAGCATCTTCCCAGGCACGGTCCAACCAGTCGAGGTCGCATGCCAGGGAGACTGCCAAGTGATACAGAACAAAGCACCCCACTGCGTTCCTCAGTAGTTGACTTTACACATTCCTCTGTGAAACACAGAGTGGTGAATTATCCACAGAAGTATGTGTATAAAGTGCCATCAAAACCACAGCCAGCTTCTGGTGACCTTGTAGGATTTCAGGGCAAGAGGCACTCAGAAGTGGTTTGCTATTGCCTGCCTTTACATAGCAACTCTGTACTTTCTTAGTGGCCTCCCATCCAAGTACTATCCAGAGCTGCTTGGCTTCTGAGATCTGATGACATTGGGCTAGCCTGGACCATCTAGTTCAGGGTCAACAGAAGTATGGGCATGTCTGAATTATCCCCAACACATCTTCTTTTCCAAGATATATGATCATTTGACCCTGCGCATAACACACAGGACAGGAGCGGCCAAGCTTAATTGTGGTTCACCTTCCATTGTCATTACAGTCTGAGACAGCCGTTCCAGCTACGCCTCCAAGCAATTTATAACAGCAGCTGCATCTGCTTCCGATGGGCCTGGCAAGGGAGCGTCTGGGAATCATCCCGCGTGGGCTGTCGACTCAGGGCTGCTCATCTCCATGCACTGCTGAACTTCAGGGAACGAGCCCTTCTCCTCCTGACTGCTTAAATGGGATTAGCTGGCCTCCTTCAAGAATAAATCTGCTTTCTCCTCCTTCCAGCCGTGCACACTGTGAACGTCCTGATAAATGAACCTTTTAGACACTTCCTACATGAACTGCGGACTATACATCAAAGCCAGGCACTTCCAACAGCCCCAAAACTGCCGCAATCTGTCTTTGGGATGCAACTTGATGCTCCTTGCTCCAATGTCCGGAATCGGCAGGGGCTGGGAGTGTTGCCGAAGCCGCGTTCTCAGCCCCTCAGGAGGCTTTGGTGGGGGCGGGGGGGGGAAGACCAACTGATTTTGGCTGACTCAGTTGCGGCACTGACGTGACACTCTGGGCTCAGCCAAGTCCCCCACAGTCAGAAGGTCAGTCCATCAATCTCAAGGACTCATGTGACCCCTCCCCTCTTCCCCTGCCTTGTAAAAGGAGGGCCTCACAGGCTTTAATGATGTCCTCGCAATACCCCTGTGAGGTACAGAATGCTTTCACTCTCTCTGCACCCCCCCCCCTCTTCTCCCACTCTCCAGATGGAGAATATTGGAAGGAAGAGACTTCGGCTTAGTTTTCAGTGACATGCTCGGGGATGACTCTAAGGGGTAATGGGCACTCCTCTCAAATATTTCCTGCTTCCCGTTTCACTCCCTTAGCTTAAAGCCACAGCTTATTACAGCCTTGTGGCATGGATTATATTTTTGAGAAGTCTGCAGTTGGTTTGAGAAGCCTCCTTCATTCCTGCCTGTCCTCTCCATTCCGGCCAAAGCCTCCCCATAAGTCCTGACCAAGCCAACTCACTCACTGTTTTCTGTATGGCCAGAGGAATGACTGGGGGAGTCTATGCATCAACTATGCATAGTTGGTGACCTCCCCTGATCAATTGACCAGCACCCTGAGACATCCAAGTAGGTTTGATCTGGCACCGATCTCCCCTGAACATGGTCTTGGACAGGAAGAGGAAACTAACCTGGGAGACCCAAATGAGAAATATAGGCCTAATCCAAGAACATGAGTCTGACCCTATGTATTAACAAGGTTATTTACCTCTGTTCTATAGGGTTTTTAATGTACATATAGTTTTAAGCAGTGCCAGGAGATTTTGAAGGTGATGTTGGGTGGGGGGTGGAGTTTTGGACTGGCAGGTTTGCCCACCATGGCAACCTTCTATCCCGGTGCTCTGGATTCCAACCTGGCAACTAGTGGGAGACTGGGGGATGGAGACATCATGAGGGGGAACTGGTGGTGACAGCATAATGTTACTTCTGGGGGGAACTCAGAAATGATGTCATGCCTCTCTAGGAATCACCAGAAATAGTATGGTAAAATCATAGAGGCAGCTTCCCCACCCCCATTAGGGGAGCAATGGGAGCAAAAATGCGAGGGAATCAATGTTCCCTCTAAGCTGTGGAGGCTTGTGAGCAAAAATTCAACTTTGTGAGCTACTGGCATTAAAGCTGGGAGCAAGTGATTTGGCTACTGCAGAAATTAGTTTCCTCTGGAGCCATCCTTCCCGAGCTAAGTCAAAAATGTCTGAGCCGGAGGCTAAAATACTGTGAGCTAGCTCAGACTAACTCAGCTTAGAGGGAACACTAGTGTTCCACAATGATTTGGGAAATTCCTGGATCATTGCGCAGCTGAGAGACATCCTGGTGTCATTCAATGCTGGTTTTCCACAGTCTTCACTTCCACAGTGCTCCCAGTGTTGCCAGCAAAGGGATGGCAACCCTAGTGGAATTTGGGGAGGATGTGAGAAGCTCTTCTAAGTGATGGTCTAAGAATTTCCCCTAAATTCCTCAATGGTCTTTACCATAGAGACATGGGGAAATTCCCAGAATCCACTATGGAGGCCATTTTCAAACCATTCTTTCACCCAGTGCTCAGTTTCTGAAAGGTGGAAGACTGGGTCTGATGGAGGGGTTCTACACACCACGGGCAGGCAAAAGGCAATATTAAATGTATGAAGTGTTCTGCTATTAATGGTCCTCCATTATTTCCAGGAATGGGAAATGGCTGTGGCTCAGTGGCTCAATGGAAGAGCCTCTGCTTGGCATGCAGAAGGTCCCAGGTTCAGTCGCCAGCATTTCCAGTTAAAAGAAAAGAAAAAAGGTTTGAAAGACCTCTTGCCTGAGACCCTGGAGAGCTTCTGCCAGCCTGTAGACAGTACTGAACTGATTGGACCAAGGGTCTGAATCAGTATAAGGCAACTTCATGTGTATTCAGTTTAGCAGCTAAATAATAACAGAGGTAGATCAATTGACCAGCACCCTGAAGAATCTAAGTAGGAAGGGTTGTCCATCAGTGATTGGAGTGGTTGGTTGGGTGGGTGGGTGGAGGAAGGAATGCCCTTGTAGCCATGCAGCATGGACCATGCCCTTAGTTTTTTCAGCAGCATGTTGGGGGAGGGGCATGAGGCTTACCATTTCACAGCACTGTTTTATGTTCAGGCTGGGGTAAACAGAATCAGTGGGAATGCTGGCCAAGCTTGGAGGTTGGGTGGGCTTGCCCATATGCCAGTAGCCACTATTGCTTCTTATTAGCAACCCACATTCCAAGCCAGGCAAAGGGATAAATGTTGATATAGAGCCACCATTGATAAATCTTAGTTTAATCCAGCTACTGGTGTCTGAGTCCAGGTGCTGCTACACTCTCAGAGTGAGGCCTCGCAAGCTGATGTTGCTTTCTTGGTTGCTGCCCCCTCTAGCAAAACCTCTGGATTTTTCCTTTGTCCAGATTGTGCTTTAGCGCCTTGCCAGAAGATTTCTAATCAATGCAGACATTGTGCAAGGGTGGTTGTCATCCATCCCCCAGACAACTCGGACACTGACGTCAAATTGGAATATTGCATAAGCCTCTGTTAGAGAGAGAACCACCCACAGGCTGTTTTGATGAGAAAGAATCAATGTCCAATGACTCCCATGGCCATCTGTTTATCCACTGATATCACCGACCACCCAAATCCACTGCTTGAGATGGAAGGAGGGGTGCAAGCGGGCCACACTCTGGAGCACAAAGGCCTTGGAAGAGCCTTTGGATTCACCACCAAGGGCCAAAGCTTGGAGACTCAGGTTTATTCAGGATAGTAAGGACTAAGGCAAATGCTTGTTGGAGCAATGCCTGTGACCCAATAGAGCTCTCCAGGGTCCTGCAGGTCCTTAGTGGTTAGGGGTACTCCCAGTACTCTCCTCAGCTCAATTTCTGGAGTTCCAAGTGAAAACAATACATTCAGAATCCTCCATTGTTCCTTATATTTATTTCTGAGTTTTGCACAGAGAATATTATCGGTGTGCAGTCTGCCTCAACATTTAGTTCTTGCATGTCTTTTTTGTCCTCAAATGCACAGTGATAAAATGCTTTAAAAAAAAGAAGAAGCAAATCCCAATGTGATCACAGGGAGTGTAATGGACTTCCTCTGATCACTGGGGCTCAGTCGATCTTACACGAGGAAGGGACTGGTGTGATGTGTCTGAAGAAGGAGTGTCTGCTCAATTGGACTAAAGTGTCAGGAAGCAGACCATCAGGGCTAAGGGAAGATATCACCCCTCCCCACGGCTTGGCTGAAGGAAGCAGGCAGATGTGCATCTGTGTGAAAAGGAAGCACAGTCTGGAGGCTGGAAGGGACAGAGAGAGAAGCAGACAGACTGTGCCGAGAGTTGGCAGAAGCCCTTTGGTCGTGCAGTTTCTCTCTCTCTCTCTCTCTCTCTCTCTCTCTCTCTCTCTCTCTCTCTCTGGGGAGAGTGGATCAGTTGCCTATACAGGTGCCTCTTTGCCTCCATCTGTGCTTTACCTGTATATTTCTAAATATAGTAAATACTACAAAGAAACAGTAGGCCTACCATGCCTCTTTTTTCCTTCAAAGGAAAAACCTGGGCATAGACCAGCACCTGGAATTTCTCATCACTAAGTGAGATGTGTTACAAGTAATGATTGCGCCAAGATTATTCTTGTGAAGGGTTTTAGCAATATGTATGTACAAGTGGGGAATCCACAAGGACTTGAGGGGAGGATCTCATTTTGCTCTCCCCCACTATTTTCACTTTCCCTTCCCTGACAGCCCCCAGAGCTGGGGGAACCGGGTTTGATTCCCCACTCCTGCACTTGCAGCTGCTGGATGACCTTGGGCAAGCCATAGTTCTGTCAGAGCTGTCCTTGAAAGGGCAGTTCTGGAAAGAGTTCTCTCAGTCCCACCTACCTCACGGGGTGTCTGTTGTGGGGAGGGGAAGGGAAAGGAGTTGCATCTTCTTTTTTGGGGGGGAGGGGTGTTTTTCAGATTCTTAGGAAGATCTGTCTTGTCTATTCATGACTCCATTCTCTGGATTTAATTATCCACAGATCTGGGCACGTTAAGAATTAGTTATATTGATTGATGATGGTACTTCAGTACACTGACAAGACACTGTGGGTGGAGGAAAGAAAAAGCAATCTTGATGAGACTATATGATCAGTTGCCTCAAGATTCTATTTGTGTGATGTTTGATCTGGGCACACAAATGTATATCTCAGAAATCAATAAAACATGCCACTAAAAGAATCTGGACAGAATCATATATACAACCACATCACAATTGCGCCCCCCCCCCCAATCAATCTGCACATGCACCCTGGTGGTGTTAAGAGGGGGAAAGATGCAAATGAATGGTAGGAATTCAAAGCTGTGGCAAGCATGCATACTGCAGTTCCAGAATTATTGTTTGAACATTTATACCTAAACTGGAAATAAAAAGGAACAGATTGCACTGCAGAGGTAACTGATAGGGAGAAAAGGTTTTGCTATAGCTTCCAGTCGCTTCAGGCTATTTGTGTCTTTCCCCCCTCTATTTGTTATTAATGTGTGCTGTGTGTAATGTCGATTGATAAAACATGGCAAAAAAGCAATTGATGTGACTATAAGTTAGAGATGCTTTCAAATGCTTTCAAATTTCTCAACAGGACTTTGTGTGCAGATCCATAGTTTTATCCCACTGTGACAGAATGTAGGACAGAATAAAGTTCACATACTTGTTACTTGTTGGTGGAAAATGCCAAATCACAAACTTTAGTTTGTTTTTTTATATGTGTTTTATCAGCACAATCATTACAATTTCCCCTTGTTTTAGCAATGTACGCATATATGAATGTGGATAGCTGTACATAAGAAATGCATATTTATCTGGTGATAATGGACATCTTGACATTCTTTAAAGAACACCAATGAGAATGGCAGCGGATTGGAACACGGGTCATTGGAAAAGTCAGGAAAAGAAAATATTTGCCCATCCCTGTTGTGCATACAATCGTTTCAAGATTCTTTAGGTGGGATCCTTTACCAATATGCAGGAATACATGTGCACAACTTTATGCCATAATACATAAGGAGTGCACCAAGATTGCTTATTGTCAGGGCAGTCTGACCTGTAAGGCTGGTGGGTATGATAGATAGTGATGGTAGAAAATAGACTTAAGTAAAAATGCAAATTGCAGTGCATTTTTGAAGGGAAGCCTCTTTCAATCAGGCTGGGGAGCACAGGGAGGAGGAGGATGCTGTAGTCTTCCTATTCGTGGACTTCCCAGAGGTAGCTGGTTGGCCACTCTGTGAACAGAATGCTGGACTCGATGGGCCAGAATAGCTCTTCTTATGTTCTTACAACAGGCATGATAAAAACTGGATGCTTTTTTGTCTTGTTCAAAGTGGGTTAGATGGGAATACAGGTGGCACGGGAGGTGTTAGCCAAATTGCCTTTAATTATTAATTAATCTAGGTGAAGTTATGATTATTAATGGGCAATAGGCAAATTAGGGTTCTCACCAATGTATACAGAAGTCCCACCCTTGCTGTAAGTATCTGAAGAGACAGAGACTGGATTCAGTAAAATATAATGTCTCTTTACTGAGAGATATATATCATTCAAACAATACACAACCACACACACATTTATACATATGCTAGGAAATAAAGATAGATCCTTAACACAGTTGCTTTAGCAGGATATTCTTTGGTTTGACAATATTTACCTGGTCCGAAGAGATGAAGCTTGCCAAATGGAAAAATAAGGGAATACTAGAAAAATGGGGATTATACTAGGAAAATGGAGTGTGCAGACTGACCAGCAGAAAGCACAAGGTAGGCCTTAGCTGCAGACTAAAAGCCTGGGGTAGGATGGGTAGCAGATTGCTACAAGGATGAGAGTCAGAGAGTATAGCGGTCGTTGAGGGGGTGTAGAGAGAGAGAGAGCACATGGCCGGCTGTCCCCTTTTATAAGGTGGGTTTGGGAGGCTGGGCCAGGCTAGCCACATGTCCCTTGGGGGTGGCTTCAGGTGGTCACATGTCCTAGTCACATGACTTGGCCCACCTCCTCTGGGGTGTCACATGGGGAGGGCTTGCTGGACTCCTCCCTTGACACAGTCCCTCTCTGATTAGTTTATGCAGTGGAAGTGAGGGGCTTAGCTTGGACAATTATTGATGCAATTAAGCTGGTAGCCCAAAGACACCTGATTAGCATGATGATTGAGTCAGCAGCTAGCATTGATTGTCCTCTTTTGTCTTGAGACTGCAGAACCGGTTCTCCAGGTGGGTAGGTGGGTTGCCGAGCTAATTCCTTTGTTAAGGAAAAACTTAATCCTTTGATGAAGTTGTTGGGGGGGAGAACATGCCAGGTGAAGGTGAAGTAAGTTCTTTGTTTGAACAGCCAAAGCAAATGGCTGCTGGCCTGGCTCTTTGTGTGTGTACAGGAACATCTCTGAAATGGAGTGACTTGGGATCCATGTTCTCAGGCTCTTGCTGGTACATATCTGGCATCTCAGTCTGGTCACCAATCATCATAGTCCCTTGGCACACATTAGACATAGTTCATAAACAGGGCAAAAAGCTCCTTGCTGGCTAACAGAGGGGCATCCTTGACTGTTGCCCAGGGCCCCAGAATCTCTAAGATTGCTCCTGCTTATTGTGATGCCTTACTGACATGTACAGAAGGGAGAAAAGAGGATGTCTTCATAACCAGACAGAGACAACCAAAGCCCCTTTGCCAAACCCAAGAGTGTCTGTTATTTGTGGGATTATTAAGATTCAGAAACATAACAGTTAAATAACAAAAGCTATTTTTAAATTTGGATGCTTTCACCCACTTCAAACAAACACCTTCTTCAGATAAGAAGGTATGCTGTTGTTTACACCTGAACCTTTCAATAAGTCATAGTAGCTAAAGAATTTTTTCTGGATTATTTAATTCGGATAAAGGTGATTGTGATCCTGAAGCATACAATGAGAGCCAGGAAGAGTCAGAAAGGCTGAGCTGTTTGGATCACGTGGGTAGAGCTTGTAACACTACCACTTTTGCATAGGGATATCTGAATATCCTGTGTTCCCATAAAGAAAATCTCATGTCAGAATTACTGGGTTTTTTTTATCCATTATTTGAAAAAATGCATAGGTGAGGTGAGTCCTTACGAGATGGTGGACCTATTGGGTCATCCATGGACACTGTCCTATCCAGGGCTTTTTTTGTAGAAAAAGCCCAGCAGGAACTCATTAGCATAATAGGCCACACCCAACAACAGAAACTCATTAGCATATCCAGCCACACCCACGAGAGCATAGCTCATTAGCATATTAGGCCACACCCCATGTTACCAGAATATAGTCATCCAGCCACACCCACCTTTCGCTTCTTATTCTGTTTACCTTGTTTGTTGTCAAAACTTAGGGCTTTTTTGTAGCAGGAACTCCTTTGCATGTTAGGCCACACCCCTAATGTAGCCAATCCTAATGAGTTTCTGCTCTTGGGTGTGGCCTATTATGCTAATGAGTTCCTGCTGGTCGTGGTCAACTTGGGAGCCAGCCGGAACTCCGTTCCTGTGCGTTCCTGCCCCAAAATAGCCCTGGTCCTATCTCAGTCCTCTCCCCTGATGCTGTAGTGCATTTATACCTTGCTGTTTTCTCCAGTGGGAACCCAAAGTAGCTCACCCCATTGTCCTCCCCTCCTCCTTTTTAATTTGTTAAAAGGCATACAGTTAAAAGCAAAAGAGAGTTTTACTTTTTTATAAACAATTTTTATTTTTAAAAGACAAACATAACATAAAATGAGGGTATCTACTACCTCCTTAAATTTCTTGTTTACAATTCTCATACCTTAACAAAACATTGATTTTGTATATTTCACCTTATATCATTGTATAAGTCTCTTGCAAATATGTAGTACTAAAGTCCCCCCCCCTTAAATAGATTGTATGTCTGTATGTTTTATTTGTTATATTCTTCAATCCATTTATAAAATCTTGACCATGTATTTTCAAAGTTTGTCTCTGGTTGTGCTTTCAAAATTAGTTTGTCCATTTCAGCAGTTTCCAAAATTTTATTTATGAGTTCTTCTCTTGGCTGTTATTACTTTTTGAGATGAGACTTGCACATCATTGTGTCCCATACGGTTGAGTCACTCAGTTTGCAATGATGGCCACTGAACTGTCTGGATCTGTATAGATTCATCCTTTCATGTTCTCAAAGTGTCTCAAGGGATTAGAAGATTTTCAAACCCCATGTCCACAAAAAACTTGTTTTTAAAACTTTTAGGCTGATAGGAAAGACATGTCTTTGGGTTTATTTCTTTACAATATTCCTGGCACAGAGAGGCCTTATTGAAAAGGAAAAGCAGACACACTGTCCTGATTGGGATACATTTGCACATGTGTATTCTTGCAATGCATGCACTACGTGCTGCTGAGCTGACTGTGCAGGCGGCGAAAGCAGGCACAGTATCCATGGAAGGTCATTTCAATAAGGCATCCTGCAAGTGCAAAGAGTCGGCAAACTGCAAGTGAATCTGTACTCAACAGGTAGATCACTTCAATGAATGTTTGTGGCTGGGAGTGAAAGCCTTTGGGTGTGAGCTGAAGGACAGGAGCTGAAGGGATCTTGGCTCTTGGCTCACAGTCTGTGTCCTTGACCTTGATGATTATATTCAGATGGGTAGCTGTGTGACCAGGGCCTATATTATATAAATGTACAATAAACAGGATTGCCTTCAAAGACTGTTTGAACCCTTCAGCTTTTACAAAATGCAGACATAAGACAGCAACGGGAGTCTTCTATTGTTCCAGCTTTGCTGTGCACTTGCAGTTTGTTACGGTTTTCAGTTCCTTTAGAACTTGTTCCACTCAATGTGTTGCCAATGCAAACGTGTGCATTGATGATACAATGCGGGTGTGTGTGTGTCACGTAGTTATATGATTTCATCAAAATTAATTTTGAGTGATTTTTTCCCCAAGTGCACAGGAATGTATGTCCGTATTAACAATGAAACCCATCACTGCAAAAATCTGGATGGACAATGGCATCAAGATTGCCTTTTTGCAGTGCTTTATCAAGGCGTACATTGTTGGTATAGAGAGGGGATGGAAAACTGTGGCAAAATATACACACTGCAATTTCAGAATTAATTTTAGAAAGTCTCTTAGTTAGAGCTGGAATTTAGGAGGAATGGAATGCCTGGCAGAGAAAACCTACAGAAAAAGAAAGGAACAGAATGGGGAAATCCTCTTATATCTAATTTGCTTGATCAACCCCATATCCAGTGTTCCCTCTAAGCCGAGTTAGTGTGAGCTAGCTCACAGTTTTTTAGCCTCTGGCTCACACATTTTTGTCTTAGCTCAAAAAGGATGGCTCCAGAGCAAACTAATTTATGCAGTAGCCAAATCGCTCTCTCACAACTTTAATGCCAGTAGCTCACAAAGCAGAATTTTTGTTCACTAGGCTCCACAGCTTAGAGGGAGTGCCATATCTGATGGCTTTTCTCCTCTGTTCTGCTAAAAAGAATCGGGGACCCCGCGCTACACACAAAGGAGCTGTAAATTCTGCACTAGCATTATCGATCCTGATTCCTGTAAGTGTTCCTTAGAAATGCAAATATATCGTGTCAATGAAAAGCACACTTCCAAATCTGCTGTGTTTTATAATTTGTCCTGCTTGAATCTAGTCCAGCATCTTGGCGGTGTGGTGGGACAACTCAGCAGACTTCTTCCAGAGCCAGTTGTAATGTGAGGGATAGATCACTAAGCATGTTTTCTGCATTGTCTTCACATTATTAATAGGTTCGGGTTTCCTGCCCTGAAATTTTAGAACTGTTGATTCAGAGAGATTCCAATCTTCAGGTACCACAATAATGTGGGACGTGCTCTCTTTCTTTTTCTCCTTTAAAAATTCTGGACTGACAAAATCATACTGCAAAAAAAAAAAGAAGAAGAAGGATCATTTCTATCACTGATACTGTGGAGATGGCCAGATTGCCCCCACTCCCAGGCCCCACCCCTCTGCTTCTGAACAGCTGACTGGCAGGGAAGATCTACTGCAAAGAAAAGGGAAGAACACCCGATGTTTTAGCGATGTGCCTATGGGACTTCAACATGACCCGGAAATGATGTAGGCATGCCAGGGACATTGGGATGACACTCTGTTTTTTGAGCAAAATCCCTATGGTAGAAGCTAATTTGATCATAGAGTTTTTGCTCCCCAAAAAACCCCCAGTGCATTGCCCCAACATGCTTACATTACTTCCGGGTCACATTGGAAGTCATGTGGGCATGTCACTGAAACATCAGATGCTCCCGGTTAGCCCACTCCCCATCCCCTGCCAGCTGCCAGGAGGGAGCTGGCAACCCTGTTTCCACATATAGTGTGAGATAAGGGGTAGATGAATACACATGGACAATGCCTCCGAGGGCCAAAGTAGACATGATGGTGATGGACTCATGTTGGAATCGGATCACTTCTGAATCCCTATAACATTATGATGGAATTACAAATCAAATGTCATTTTGCCTTCTTTGGCTTGAAATGTAAAATGAGAATTGCACATCTATCTGCAGCCGACCAGATGATCACAACCAGAGGTTTTGAAGGTGCATGTGCAGACGTTCCTTGTACTGTTGAGTTCCTACTGCCCTTGAAAATGTTTGGGTTTAACAATCACAGAGGTGCTAACTAGAAACCATAGAGATAGACCCATGCATCAGAACTGGATTGCTACCAAGTCCGCATAGAAGAGCAGTGGTGTTGGAATAATTGCCTAGTTCAGAATTCAAATATGTTCAGCTCATAATGCTTAGCTGTATTAGTAACTGAGCTTTGTAAATAAGGTTGCCAACTTTGGGTTGGGAAATTCCTGGATATTTGGAGGTGGAACTTAAGAGGGTAGGGTTTGAGGAGGGGAAGGACCTCTGTGGGATATAATGCCATACAGCCCACTCTCCAAAGAAACTGTTTTCTCCAGTGGAACTCATCTCTGTCATCTGGAGATCAGTGGTAAATCTGGGACTCCAGACTAGGGATGGGCATGAACCGGGAATATGCAGTTCAGTTCATGGTTCGTGGTGTGCCTGGTTTGCAGACCACAAACTGTCACAAACTTTTAGTTACTAAATGAACTGGTTTTGTTTAGGAGGTTCATGATGTGGTAGAATGGCACCCTGGCATGCTAAAGGCACCAGACTTGCAAGGGAGCTCTTCCTCTATCTGTCCTCTAAGTTTGGTGAAGATTGGATTTATGGGGGTCTGAGTTATAACCCCCAAAGAAGCTGCCCCCAGGAAAGTGCTGGGGAAATGACAGGCACAGGTTCAGGAGTGTATATAATGGATCCTGTGCAAGCTAGAGACATCAAAGTTACAGGGGACCTCCCTTGGATGCTCCTCTGTCTGCCCTCCAAGTTCCACCCCCCTGTTGCTTTGAAATTTGGTTAACCTTTAGACTGAGCAGAGACTGTCTGTCTGGAAATGTATCCATTCACAAACCACTGCAAACCCCCACAAACTGCTTGAAATTTTGTGGAAAGTTTGTGCCAGTTGACCTGCCACAAACTTCAGACTCGCAAACCATGAACTGGCCAAAATTCCTCACAAACTTTAGTTCGTGAGCTGGTTCATGCCCATCCCTACTCCAGGCCCCACCCAGAAGCTGGCAACTCTATTTGTGAACTATGCAACCAGAACTATGCAACCAGAACTATGCAACCTTTGGCTCAATGAGTATTTTCACTGCTCAGTTACATTATATCAGTGGATTCTTGCAAATGTTTTATGTGGTTGTTTCCCCCCATTCAGATCGATCACTCGCCCTTTTTACTGGGGATGCTTCTTAGGGGAGAGGGAAAGGTAAATGAAGTTCTCAGTGGCTTTCTGCCATGACTAGCCATGCTACAGTTCCCAGCTGCATCACTGGAGGCAAATGTTAGCAGTTGAGAAAGAACTCTCACAAAACAGATGAGAGATTCCGTAATACTTGCTGAGAAATCTCCTAATTGCTGAGTAGAATTGAGCTGAGTGGACAGCACTTGCCACTAGTATAAAGCGTGATGCGATGGGGCAATTCAGAGAAAGGGATTGGAAGAAATACTGAATCCATCCTTGTCTTTCACATCTGAATCCAGTACTACCAAACAGTTTTTATTTTTGCAAGGTGACCACCAAAAAGGCAAGTAAGTGGGTTTTAGATCAAATCAAGCCTGAACTCTCCCTAGAAGCCAAAATGATTAAACCAAGGCTATTGTACTTTGGTCACATCATAATACGACAAGAGTCACTGTAAAAGACAATAATGCCAGGAAAAGTGGAAGGCAGCAGGAAAAGAGGAAGACCTAACAGGAGATGGATTGATTCCATCAAGGAAATTTAATCCCCTTTTAAAGCTGTTTATTCCTGTGGCCATCACTATATCCTCTGGAAGTGATTTCCACATTTTAATCACTCTCCCTGTACAATAGTATTTCCTTTTGTCCCTCCTGAACCTACTGCCCATCAGTTTCATTGGATGCCCTTTAATTCTAGTATTTTGAGAGACGGAGAAAAAATTGTCAATTCTCTCCACCGCATGCATAATTTTATAAACCTCTATCATATCCCCTCTTAGTCATCTCTTTTCTAAACTGAAAGTTCCCAGACTCTTCAGCCTTTCCTCATAGGGAAGGCACTCCAACCCCCTAATCAACTTGGTTGCCCTCCTTTGTACTTTTTCCAGCTTTGCAATGTTCTTTTCAAGATACGGTGACCAGGAGTTCTGGATCCGGTTCCAACAGCAGAGGACGGGTTTATCCACGCTCCTCTGCTTACTAACTTTCTCAAACGATTACAGCGTTTCAAAGTCTTTCTAGGGATGAGAGACTAGGCAGGGGACTTTATCTGGTAAAGACCCGGTGGGGTGGCGACCCCCCGGCCGAATCCAGCTGTCCTGGGGCGAGAGAGTTAAGTTTCCAGAGAGAAGCAATGGCGGAGACTGCTGAATCACGCCGGGAGCAAGAGAGCCGAGGAGGGAGCGACAGAGTCAAAGGCGGAGAAAGAAAGCTAAACCGAAGCTAAGTACCGAGAAAAAATAAAACTAGAAACAAGGGACATAAGGGGAGGTTGGAAGAGTTCCAGCATTAAATAACTTAACGATAATTTAAGGACGGAGCATAAGGGCCCATATAAGAACGCTGCACAAAGAGGCTTGAAAGCGGCTATGGTGATACTGTGCAAAATATAAGGGCAAATTGTGAGAGGATAACTGGGCTAGCAAACAATAAGTAAACCGAAGCTGCAAAAAGTGTTTTCTTTTCTACCTTTTTCTCCCCGCAGGTCGTGCTGCCGCTTTAAGAGGGTCGAGTGGTCCGGAGAGTGAGGGAAGCAAAACGGAGCCGTGTGGAGCCGGACCGAGGCGAACGGAGACGTGCAGAGAGAGGCGGAGACGTGGAGGATCGGAGAGGCGACCTGACGTCATCGGGACTGGGCGGAACGATGGAGCGACGGAGCGACGGAGCAACGGAGCGACGGAGGAGAGAGGCGGAGGGCGCAGACGGAGCAGACCGGAGACGTCATTATAAAGAGACAGAATAGCGGCTTTAATGCCAATTGAAAAGTGAAGGACTAAGAGACTGGAAAATTGAAGGGCGGAAATAGCAGAGAAAGACGCTAGTGGAGAAAGGAAAGGAAGAAAACTGAACTGACTGAAGCTAGGCAACGCAGGTAGAATAGAACTAGGGGGACTAGGGGAAAAAAGAGGTTCGTACTAAGAAGGAAAGAGAATAATAAATAATAAACAAAACATAGAAAGAAAAATAAAAATTTAAAGAAACTTGGTGCCAGAAAGGGAAAAGAACAAGGAGCATAGTAAATATTAATATTAGACTTTGGTATCATATAGAATACATACAAAACAAATAGAACACACAAATTATAAGAGAACACATAAAAAATAAAAATAACAAAATAACAATAATAATAACAATAATAAAACAAAAACAAAACAAGAGTGAAAGTAAATAAACAGTATAAGTATTAAATAGGAGACAGAAATAAATAAACACCAAACAAAGATTAGACAATTATTACACCCAAGTAAATAATACAAAAAAAAAAAGAATACCATACAAGTAAAAAGACAAATTATAAGTCTATGGCCTCAGGAACAAGTGGTGGAAGGAAAACATCTATATCCTCTCCAGGGCAATTGGGAAGCAGTGTACAATTAAAACTTACAAACATGGCTGTTCCACAAGCAATAATGAAATAAATAAATAAAACCATACAAGATAGCGTGGCTCAAGCTGTGTCGCAAGCTGTGGGGCAAGCTATGAAACACGCGCTGACAGACACTCTACCTGCATTAATACAGAAGGGAATTGAACCTATTAGCCAAAAAATGGATGAACTAACAATACAAATTAAGAATGAAACAGAAGCACTGAAGCTACAAACAGAAGAACTGAAACATCAAATCCAAAGCAATAAGCAAGAAATTCAAAGTAACAAGCAAAACATTACAACTCTTGCTACTAGACAAGGGAAAATAAAGGAAAAAGTTAGGGATATGGACTTAGATGCTCAAGAGCTGAAAAGTAAGTGCGAAAGAATGGAGGATACTCTAATAAATTTGGAGATGGAGAAAGCATCATTAACCATAAGATGTCAGAATATAGTAGAGTCTATTGATAAGAATCTTAAAGAAGTAGTAGCAACTAATATAGCGGCGCTGGCGGGAGCCGCGGTCGCCCGGGCCGAGATTGGGGGGGCAAGGCGGGCGACAGAAGGCCGATGCCTCCGTCGCCCGGCCCTCTACAGAATCCACCCCCCAAACCTCCAGGTATTTCCCTCCTTAGAGCTGGCAACCCTACATTCCCCTCAGTGCCTGTTGGTAGGCAACTAAGCTTGGTCCTGTCACCTACTTTGGCCTTTGGGAGAAAACACATTGGGGCCAGTCCTGATAGGGTTGCCAACTCCAGATGGGAAATTCCTGGAGACTTGAGGGATGGAGCCTGAAGAGGGTGAGGTTTGAGGAGGGGTGGGACCTCAGACAGGTACACTGCCATAGACTCCACCCTCCAAACCAGTCAGTCCCACATAGGGAACCATTGTTGCCAATCTCCAGGTGAGGGCTGGAGAGCACTCAGAATTACAACTGCTCTGCAGAAGGGAGGGCAGAAGTCAGCTGAAGTCAAAGGGGCAGATAATGGTAGGTTGGTGGCTAGCTGGGAAGGAGATGGGGTTGCCAACTACATGCTGACAAATTCCTGGGGATTTGAGGGGTGGAGCCTGGAGAGGGTGGGGTTTGCAGAGGGGTGGGACCTCAGACAGGTAGAATGCCATAGACTCCACCCTCCAAACCAGCCATTTTGTCCTGGGTAACAATTGTTGCCAATCTCCAGGTGAGGGCTACAGATTACTCACAATTACAACTGCTCTTCAGGTAGCAGAGATCAGTTCCTCTGGAGAAAACAGTGGACTCTGTCATTATACCCTGCTGAGGTCACCACAGCAAATTGACACTGTTTGCCCAAAGCCAGAGCACTCCCCCAGAGCCTCTTTCTAGATCTCATTGTATTGCTTTCACAACGGGCTTTACTGCTAGTTTGTTTATAAATAAATAAGTAATGTCAGGCCTCTCTAGGAGTTGCCAGAAACTCCATCTACTGCTGATTGCTAGGCTGTGCCAGGCAACCTTATCACAAGCTTGTGACTGATTCAAGACTCAGAAAAGTCATATCTCCCATCCTTTTACTGATTAAATCAGAGACATGCTTGTAGCGCTCTAATTCTTGTAACAAGTATTACGGTGTGAGCTTATCATCTCCACTGTTGCACACTGCTGAAGTCTTTTCACTACCTCTGGTATACCTTACATATTTATCGTTCAATAGCCCTGTTCTCCACTGATTTAAAATCAAGATGTTGAGTGTCCTTTGGTTAAAGATATACTAGAGAGACAGGATGGTTCTCCAATATATGATCAGAAGTTCAAAATATATCTGAACAACTGCTGTGTGTGAAAGGACAGACTACGCATTGTGCATGTGTCCATTCACGTGCATGCAGGTGCATACTGCTAATGCCTCAGAGATTTACAGTGCAGTGCTAAAACCTTCTGAAACCAATGGGTTTGACTTTCTTTAACTCCACATAAAATTACCCAGAAATCAAGCAGCACAGTAAAGTCTAATGACAACTTAAAAACTAACTTTACATAGGACTGCACTTTTAATTTTCCCAGTATGGGGCTGTATCTTGAAGAATAACAATGTAAGCAATTCATTCTTAACAATTTTAAAAAGAAGTAAGCAGAAGGTGAAAATAGGCACAAAAGAAGACATTTGCCATGGACAAGTACCAGTAGGGTTGCCAGGTGAAGGGGGGAGGGACAACTTGCCAGGAGAAAAAGAAAGACCCAGGCTACATTGCCAAGATCACATAGGGGGTAATGTCATTTAGCCAGCAACTTCCAGATGATGCTCTGGTATTTGGGCAAAAGCTAGAGTAAAACCAGCTTTTACCATAGAGTTTTTGCCCAGATACCAGAATGTCACCCAGAATTCTCTGGTGTGATTATGCCACTTCCTGTGTGATGCTGGCAACATGGCCTAGGCCTTTCTCCTTCTACTGGTAAGTCCCACCCACTGGCCATCTAATGGGTGGTTGGAGGGCAGGGCCTGGCAGTGGAGAACTGGGGGGTCTGGCAACCCTAAGTACCAGAAAACATGGAATGCCTCTAATAAATCAGGAAAGTTGAAGGCCATGGATTATTCTGGAGCATGATCTCAAGGATTTTCATAAATTTAGTTCCTGCATGATGTCACTATCCTGGTACTGGACCTAGTCTACAAAAATATCCTGTACAAACTCACCTGTAGGAAATGAAAACCTCCCTGATGTGGTTTGCAGTTTACATTTGGGCTTTACACCCAGAACAGCCCTTCCATATCACCTGGTCTGCTTCATCTTTCTCCCTGATTTTGAACTTGCATCTAGGAATGGGCATGAACTGGCTCACGGAAGTTCATGATGAATTTTGGCTGGTCTATGGTTTGCAAAGTGAAGTTCATAGCAGGTCAACAAGCACCAACTTTCCACAAACTTTCAAACAGTTTGTGGAGGTTTGTGCCCCTTTGTGAATAGATACATATTCAGACAGACTGTCTCCACTTGAACAAAATGTTTTCCAAACATCAAAGCAATTGGGGGGGGGGTTCCTCCAGCTATGAAAACACTGTTGTCAGTTTCAACCTTGTCATGTCATTTTCAGGAGGACCTTCCCCCCCTTTGCCAGAGTTCCTTTGTGTTCACTTCCCATCTTCTTGCACAGAGCTTGCAAAATACCCTCCCCTGGCCTGGATTTGTGACTCTGTTCTTGGAGATCAGTTATTTTAAGCTTGCAAAGCCAGTGGCACTGGTTCTGCTGAGCTAGCAAAAATGTCCTCACTTGTATTGTAATTGAGCTGGTGTTGCCACAATGACACTGGGTTCTGCTGGGCACTAGTACATTGCACTGGTTCTGCTGGGCTTGGAAAAATGCCCCCCCGCTCGATTCTACTGCAGAGATTCTCTGGTTTGACCTTAACCCTGTGTTTATACTGCCACAGTAGCACTGGTTTTCCTGGGCACATTTTACTGGTTCTGCTGGACTTGCAAAATTTCTCCCCACCTTCAGTTTCTACTGTGGAAATACTCTGGGACTTTGATTATGTTCTGCCTGGCTTTTATTGCCCTTGCTTTTTTGCTGGTTTTTTCTTCCATTGGAAACAATGGAAAATGTGGGCACCTTCTTTCTGGGGGATTGTAACTCAGACCCCATAAATCCAATCCTTACCAAACTTGGAGGGCAGGTAGAGGAGAGTTAGCCAGAGATCTTCTGCAAGTTTGGTGCTTCTAGCTTGTACAGAATCTGTTCTATAAACACCTGCACCTGTCATTTCCCCAGAAAGCACTTTCCTGCGGCACCTTCTTTGGGGATGGTAACTCAGACCCCATAAATTCAATCCTCACCAAACTTGACAGGTGGGTAGAGGAGTGAGCTGGAGATTTTCTGTGAGTTTGGTGTCTCTAGGACACCCAGGGAGCCATTCTACTCCAACATGAATCTCACAAACGGAACTGGTTCATTCAGCCCCTAAAAGTTTGTGACAGTTCGTGATTCGTGAACCAGGCACGCCACTAACCATGAACTGAACTGAACTACATTTTCCTGGTTCATGCTCATACCTACTTGCATCTTCTCTTCTCAGCAGTGAATTTGCCTGGCTGTGTCTTTGGAAGCCTGTGATAAATTGCCAGCACCACAGGGCCCTGGAGCAGCTGAGTTTTTCTTCTTGTTGCCCTTGTTTATTGTTCTCAGCATCCGTGGCATTAACATAATTTTCAAATCTTTTCTGCCAGCTTTGCCTTCTTTGTGACAGACTTGTGTATTAACTGCTCACTTGGAAGGATGGCACCAAAGTAAAATTTAAGAGAGACATTATTGTGGGGGACTGTCAGCCTTGTACATATGCGGATTTGCCTCTCATCATTTTCTGTCCCTAATGTTTTGTATCTTTTTTGCCACTTTTCTTTTCTTCTTCTTTTTTGTACCTAGAAAAAATGTTCACAGTTTAAACCTTTCCTTTGATTCCTAGCTTTCTAAGATGCAGTAGGAAGCTTGTGTATTACTATGAGGCCAACTTGGCATAGTTTAGGGCCTTTGCATTTCTTAATCCAGCTCTGACCTGCAATGTACACTGGTAGGAACCTTTGGTGTCCTTCCTTTAAGGACACAGAGGGTGATGCTTCAAAAACTGATATTATATTTACTGACGAGATACAGAGGCTATTGTGAAAAGGACAATCTCCTGCATTGCTAGTGAAGGTCTAGCTGTGAAACCCGATGGGGAACTTAAGGGAGATTTGCAAGATGGATGCCAAGATTCCTCCACAGAAAGACTTGGTGGTTCTGTAGAAATCAGTGCACAGTTAAAATGTCATTTGTGATTATGAGGGTGAACTTAGGGATGCCAGTCTCTAGGTGGCACCTGGGGATCACCTGGAATTACAGCTCATCTGCAGTCTACAGCGATCAGTTCAAAAAAGGATGCTTTGGAGGGGGGACTGTACAACATTGAACCCCACTGCAGTCTTACCAATCTCCATCCCGAAATCTCCAGCAGTTTCCCAGCCTGGATCTGGCAACCTTACTCCCTCATCCCCCACTGGTGGCCAGGGGTGACCTGACAACCCTAGGTGTTCTGCATAGATGAAAGGCACAGTTAGCTACAGAATAATGCAAACAAACAGGCTTGTTACACGAAGGATCATTGTCACGACCCCTTTACTGGGGAGGTCTGGTTTCCCTTTAAAAGTGTACTTTATGTTTTTCTCTACTGGGTAATCCGGCTGCCACCAGGAAATTTAAGGCTTTCCAAACCTCTATAATCTAATATTTCTGTCACTGGGTAGGTAAGTCATGGGTTTAGGCGTTCACGAGTGTCTATGTGTTTCCTGGGAAGAATTTCTTTCAGAACTGGTATCTTAAATAAAAGTAGATTTATTGATATTTCACACACTTTTCTCTCCCACTGTCAGGGATCTGGGCATGTAACTTAGTAACACTTTCCCCCCTTTAGGCCATATACGGTTACTGTTTCTTTATACTTCAACTTTTCATAACACACACAAGACTTCTCTCTCTCAGACCTTAAAACGAACAAACTGCTTAACTCTTTTCATACACGGGACCAACTTATCCCACACAGGGATGTGTCCTTCTTCTCTCAGAGACATAACTTCTGCTTCTCTCACAGAAATCAGAACTTAACTGACTTTCAACTGTCATCTCACTGACTAAACACTCTTGACTGACATATCTGCTCATCCACACAGAATCATTTCCAAAACCCCTCCCCCTCTCTGTCACTCACCACTCACACCACTTGCCTGTTTCAATCACACTAGACTATCACACAGGCATGCAACCAAACTTTTAAAGACACATACACACAGTTAAACATGAAAACATTACAATCATGTTATGATCAGATTTTAGTTCTTATCTGTCAAGGGATTCATGGGAACATTAACACCTTCCTCCTGCTGGGTCAGAACAAAGTACATCCATCTAGCTTAGTTTTAGGTATTGAAGGCAGGAGACGATGGTCAAAATAAAAGGCTTTATTCAAAACATTGCTCAGCTCAGGACTGCTCTGCAAAGAGCAGCACTCAAACTTATACGGTTTCATAACTGAACTATATACAATGTTACCAGATTCAGGACCGAAGCAGAGCCTCAGGATAGGACATTCTGTAAGGCTTTAGGACCAATAGGCAGTCTTTATTAAGGAGCCAATCCCAACAGAGAAAACCGGAATACTGCAGCTTAAACATAACTTAGAACATAACACTTAGCTGTCAGTTTTCAAAAGCAACCAACCAGATACTTCTGAATTCTTACAAACAGGAGATGATGTGTCCTTCTTATTTAATCTCTTCATCATATAGAGCACTTTGTTTGAACATGAGACTTCCAGTTAGCTATCAAATATAGTTCTGTCCCGACCCAGGTGGCCCAGGCAAGCTGGATCTTGCCAGATCTTTGGAGCTAAGCAGGGTCAGCCCTGGTTAGTGCTTCGATGGGAGACCACCAAAGAAGTTCAGGGTTGCTATTCAGAGGCAGGCAATGGTAAACCACCTCTGTTTGTCTTGTGCTTTGAAAACTTTCCATGGTTGCCATACATTGGTTGAGACTTGATGGCACTTTCCAGTGTATGCAAGGTTAATAGAAATTTGAATGTGCCTGGATACCTTTTCTCAGGGGTCATTTCATAGAAAAAGAGCTAGGGGAACTCATTAGCATAACTCATTAGCATATGCCACACCCCCTGACATCAGGGGCCCGGGGGTGGACCTGCAAGGCCGGCGGGAGTGCGAGGAAGCCCCGCCAAGGCCCTCCCTGGCCCCAGGCAGGCAGGGGTGGGGAGAGGCAGGGAGGAAGCAACTTACCCTCCCTCTTCTCCTGCCTCCTCCTGGCTGAATGAGGGCCGGAAGCGGGGTGGCCGGAAGCAAGGGGCGGGGCTTCATCGTGTGCCCCGCCCCCTCGCACCTCACCCGGGGGAACTGCGATCCCCCGCATTCCCCCCCGAAATGACCTCTGCCTTTTCTTTAAAAATAAGTCAATAAAATACTGATATTACAGACCTATGCATATAACAAAAACTTGCTCAGGAAATTTGCTAGGGAATTTTTTCCTCAGGAGTAAGCGTGAGAATGGAGGACTGGTGCGGTGCTTAATAAGAAGCTGTTTTTCCCACCCCCTTTCTTCCCTGCTCCAAATTGCCCCCTCCTACCCAACCTTGTCTTCTAATATGCTTGGAAATAGGAGCATAGGAGAAGATTAGGAGCAGGAAAGCTGTGCTTTCATCAGTATTTTTCCATTTTTATTCCTCATCATAAAACATTTTTCATAAGATATGTAACAATTGGGCTTGTGTTATACATATTTTTTTCAAGCAAGCCCTTAAGCAAGAAGAAGAAGAAGAAGAGAAGAGATTGGATTTATACCCTGCCCTTCACTACCCAAAGGTATCTCAGAGCGGCTTACAAACTCCTTTCCCTTCCCCTCCCCGCAACAGACTCCCTGTGAGGTAGGTGGGGCTGAGAGAGCTCTTGTTTTTTCAAGAACAGCTGTGCCAGAACTACGGCTTGCCCAAGGTAATCCAGCCAGGTGCAAATGGAGGAGTGGGGAATCAAACCCAGTTCTCCCAGATTAGAGTCCGCGCACTTAACCACTACATCAGACTGGCTCTCTATCAGGTGTACCCATCACCTCTAATGATGATATCACAGTTTGTAATTCCTAAGGTGGAACATAAACGTTGGTAGCTTGTTAATGCCCATCTCCAGTCCAATGCAAAGCATCATGACCTGAGAATTAGTCACCAGTTCTGATTATAAACCAAATCAGATAAACACCCCTTCCCTCCTTGCTGTCCAATTATCTGACAGCTTCTGTTGCTGTCCTTTCTGAGGTGACAGCAATATCATGGAGGCAGGGATGCCCATCTTTCTGTGCTCCTCTCTGTCTCTCTCCTCCTCCCTCCAGCAGCATCCCGGGCAGCAGGAACCCTGGGAAATGGAGTTCCCAGCATGTATGATGTAAGAGCCTGATAACAACATTGCAACTGCCATGGGTTTCCTGAAGTTCAGAATTGGGCTGCGAAAAAACACAATCTATTTTCAAATTTCAGAGGACCAATATCTTAACTGTGAGTTGAGCCTGGTAGGATTTACCCATCATTAAACCTCTCCCACAAGTGAACTGATGTGAAGTACAAAAACTCACTTATTAGATGCACTTCACAGGCTTGGGTTAAGGATGGATGAATATACCCTTATTCATTTCTTTTTGTTTGCATCCGTTGTCACTGTGAGCAGTTTCAGTTGGCCTAGTTTGGTTGCTGGTATTATTGGTTTGTTTCTTTTACATATTTTAGTGGATTTCTATATAATTTGTGTTTACATACTAAGTATGTTACACATATTGCGTATAAAAATATACACTGAATTCATTGGCGCATAAATGACATTGAAAAGTGCATACATTTTATGGGAAAATGTGACACAAGGAAACAGAGAATGGTGCAAAATTAAGGGTTGACTCATGTAAGGGAGAAGTGAAATCAAAACAGAGATTTTTGAGGTGGACCAGCAGATCCTAGACAGGCCTAGTCAGAATTATACTCAGGTTTATTCAGTGGGACTTATTCCCAGGAAAGGGTTCTTAGGATTGCACTGATTAGACATATGAAATCATAGGTCCTTCAGCTTATTGCCGTCAGCCAAGCTACCTTAGTTTCACATTGTCTTGGTGGTCACTAACAAAGGCTGCTAATTAATATGGCAATTTGCCTTGCCCGTTTTGATGTTCAGCTCAGCTGAAGGATTGGAAGAGTCTGGGAACAGGTCTAGGCAGTTTGAGCATGGAGACAGGGAGACGAGAGATGATAGAAATGTTTCAAGTGTGCAGCAGATTGGCAGAGAACTTGGGGTTGCTTCACAGAGCATCATCCAAGTCTCCTTAAATTGCGCACCACTGTTTGTGAGCAGCCTCAGGTGTGAACCTTCATGGAACATCTGCAAGGGGCTTTCAAGGCAAGTGTGAAGCAGAGGTGGATAGCCATTGCCTTCCTCTGTAGCGCCTTCCCTGGTGGACCTTCGCCCAAGTACCAACACTGCTTAGCTTCCAAGATATCACAAGATCGGGCTATACCATGTGGCCTTCCCTCCTCCTGTTTGATACATGTTTATTCAGCAACACGATAAAAACATAACTTATGAAGAGCCACTAAGAGTTTCTCAGGGAAAGCACTTTGGGGTTTTGGGGTGCTGCTGTTGGTGTGTAGGAATTAAATGGCTGTGATCTTTTATGCCTGTGTATTCCCACACATAATATCTGTTCATTATGTACATTTATTCACACCCATAAATAGCTATTATGACTATAAACTGATCATTATAGAGACACAATAAGTGACTGGTGCTATCTTCCAAAAAGGACACTAACTTTGTAAAAGGCTGCTTTAAACTTCCCACAACTCAAACAATCGGAGGCACAAAGCAATATCTTAAGTTTATGTTGTTTATGCAAATGCATACAGCTGCATATAGCTCATGTGTTGTGCCTTAAATTCAGTACATAACATACAGACATACTGCTTTATAAAAAAGGGGGATGAAAAAGCAACAGGATTTCATGGCTGCATGAACATAAGACAGCTTTTTAAATTATTTCAGCCGTAGAGCAAACATCTAATTTAAATAACCCATCTGGCACAAAGCAGTATATTTGTATGACAAGAGAACTATTCAGTATTCTAATCGTTTGCTCTTGGCTTTTCTGCACCTTCCTATGGCTATTTAGAGTTTGTTTAATGCAGCATGCTAATTTTGATGAATGTTTCTGGGTGAGCGATAGGCCTCACCATAGGGAAAGCACACAGGACATTATTAAGGGTTCAGTATTTTACAATAGTTCTGTGAATAACATCTGAACTCCCTGGCTTCCATTAAGAATGAGTGAATTTTCCCTATTTCTGATTCTTTTATATTTATTTATATTTTTGTCCATGGTTTCAGTTTTCTACTTTTTGCTCTTGGTTTTCACGGATTGGTGCATGCATGCTGTATTTTATATACAATTTATATGCAGTGTGCACTACATAGTGCTAATTGCAGAAATTATGTTGAAACATGCAAGATTTTCGAGGAAAAATTCAGTGTGGGAAACAGTAAAAGCACAAAAATTAAACAATAGAACCCTTATATGTTGTCGAAGGCTTTCACGGCTGGAGTTCATTAGTTGTAGATTTTCCAGGCTGTATGACCGTGGTCTTGACATTGTATCACGTTGTACTACAATGCCAAAACCATGGCCATACAGCCTGGAAAAACTACAACAACTAATAGACCCCTTGTTTGGAAAAGAGATAAATTAGGTCAAAATGGGAGTTTGTGGGTCAGAAAAACAGAGCTGACAAATTTAAAAGCATCCTTAGTTTCTAGGGCTGCCAGAGCCAGTTTGGTGTAGTGGTGAAGTGTGCGGACTCTAATCTGGGAGAACCGGGTTTGATTCCCCACTCCTCCACTTGCACCTGGCTGGATGACCTTGGGCAAGCCGTAGTTCTGATAAGAGCTGTTCTTGGAAAAGAGCAGTTTCTGTCAAGAGTTCTTTCAGCCCCGCCTACCTCACAGGGTGTCTGTTGTGGGGAGGGGGAGGGAAAGGAGATTGTAAGCCGCTCTGAGACACCTTTGGGTAGTGAAGGGCAGGGTATAAATCCAATCTTCTGACCCCTCAGTGCCAGGACCTGACCCACAGCTACTGATTAGCTGGCCAACAGGGAGCTTACCAGGAGAAAGAAAAAGGCCCAAGCCACATCACCGGCATCATATGGGAAGTGACATCATCATGCCAGCAACATCTGGGTGATGCTCTGGTATTTGGGCAAAAACTCTATGGTAGAAGCTGTTTTTACCATTGAAGTTTTGCCCAAATACCAGAGTGTTATGGTGACATCACAGCATCATGACATACCTTCCTGTGCAAAGGAGGCAATGTGACCTGGGCCTTCAGCTTTCTCCTGGTAAGTCACCTCACCATCCCCCACCGATTGCCAGGAGGGACTTGCCAACTCTATTTGTTTTTAATTCAAGGAGAGAGACTGCTATCACATTCAAAACACTTCTCTTCAGAATAAACATCAGATGATATGAAGCCTCAGTGTAATTCTCAGCAGACTTACACCCTTTAAGCTCCTGAATTTCAGTCAGTTTTCTTAGAACTGCACTGTTTGTTGTTTGAATGACGAAGATATAGGTGACACCTATTTATTTATTTACAGAATTTATACTCTGCTTTCCTGCCCAGTCATGGCCACCAAGACAGCTATCCATCAAAAGCAAAACATTATAAAACCATTATGAAATCAATTTAAAACCAAGAATAAAATATGTATACTTTATTCACCCGGCAATTAAAACATAGGGCACGAAGGAGGGGTCTTTGAGAGCATACCAGGCGAAACAAAAAAGTATATCATGTTAATTTCCTCTTCAAAGAGTCTTGGAATGAAGAATCTTCATACCTAAATGATTTCACATATATGTCCTGTACATTTCCTACCAATCCACATGGCAATAAGATGAATGGCAGGCTGAAAGAAGGCAAGAGACAGTGTGCATGGAAATTGTAATGTATTCAGAAGCTGCCCTGAGTACATTAGGATGTGTGTGAAACATCCCACTGGGAAGCAATGTAAAGCTTCGTCTTGGACAGAGGATTCTAGTCCAAGACTACATGACCAATCACATTCAAGCAAGCTGCAAGCGGGAACGTTTGTGATTGGCCCTTATGCGATCAACCTGATAGGTTGTTATCTGTAAAGTAGGAGTGGCTACATTAGCCGGGAATGTTTAAATACCGAGCAGTTTCAATGGACAAACTGTTCGGGCTATCAGATGTTGTACTGTGTTGGTGAAGTGGTCGTAGAGCTGAATAAACCTGAGTTTTCGCTGAAATCACTCTCCGACTCATTGTTAAGCGCCGGACTTGACAGAAATAGCCCTCTTAGTTGTGGAACTTCCTTCCCAGGGAGATTCATCTGTCTCCCTCTGTGGAGAACCTCTCCCCCACTCTGAATTTTAAAAGTGTTCCTATTGTTCCTCTCTTTCCATTGGATTGCAGGAAGCCTGTGTCAATTACCTGCTAAATTCCAGCTATAGAAATGCTAATACCTGGCTGGGAGAATTCACTGAAGAATCTCCAAGGGGATACTGGAGATTTCCCAGAATGCCTTCCAGGAGGGCTCCCAGGGTGCACATGTATGCCCCAGGATGTACCTGGGTGTCCCAGGGTCCATCTGTGTGACTTGGAGGTCAAAAGGGGTGGAAAGAGTTTTTTTTAAAGAGTGATGGAAAATGGATGGAGACACAGTTTTAATAAAAATGCTTGCTTCAAGGAAGAAGGCTGTCTTAGTGCTGGTCATTGGAAGAGAACAGACTGCTGAGCTCTGGTCTGCAGGCCGGCAGCCATGCGGTCTGGGGAAGGCCTTCAGGGAGCTGAAAAGTAATGGAAGAGCCATAGAGAATTTGTAACTTTCTAATACTAGGTGCCTACCATATTGTTAACATCAGTTAGGATATGTTTAGAGGAGAGGGGATGCGCTTATAATCAAATTTCTTTTGCTTTCATATTGCTGATCTGGTGTGGTGCTAAAGCATGCTTGTAAACATTTTCTTTTAAAATAAATATTTTATTCTTCAGTGCTGGTGGCAGTTCTTTGTACCACATAGCTCCCCAACTGCTGTTGAACATGCTACTGTATAAGGAGGGGCCAAGGGAGAGGGAAGAGGTCAGGGTACCAGTGGCCAACCCTCCGGGGGAAACCCAAAAGCTGCATCCCCCACCCCGGAGCTGGATAGCAGGAGACCTTGAGGCCAGGCCTCAGAAATCAGAAGGGGGATTGAGAGTCCTGTTCCTTTCATTCGGGACCCCTACAATGAACAGGTGGTGGCAGTGAATACCCTAGTGAAAGGAAGAGGAATAGCTCCCTCCAGGAGCTGGCAACCTAACAGAGGGTGTGAGCAGAACAGGGTCTGTAGGTCAAGCAGGCCTGTTCCATCACATCCTCTATTGTTGTCTTCCACCAGCAGAGAAGACTTTTTTGTTTGGTTTGTTGTGTCCCCAGTAATTGCTGCTCACATCCTCCCTGGCTGTGTTGTGTGTTTGTATGTTTTTTACTGGATTGTTTAAATATTGTACACTGTTTTAAATGGTGTTTAATGTGTTAAATGTTTTAATGTTGAAATGTTTTTAAGTTTGATGTCTGCTGCCCTGGGGACCCTATTTGGGTGGAAAGGTGTCATAGAAATGTTTTAATTCAGTAAAATAAATAATTTATAGCTCTCCTGACAACAACAGGGAGTTGTCATTCTGTCTCTCACTTTCTGATGCTGTCCTCTGCCAGTGGGTAAAATCTTTTTTGTTTCTTTTGGCATTCCGTCGATGATCCTTCCTAACCAATGGGTTTATGTTTTGTATGTATTTTTAATGGTTTTAATGATGTGTGTTTGGGAGGGGGGTTGTTTTTAAAGGTTTTTAAATATAATTTTATCATGTGTGTTTTAAATTGTTACCTGCCCTGGTGGCCCTTGTAGGGGCAGAATGGTGAGATATAAATTCTATAAAGAATATAGAACCTTACCTTTCAGTGTTCATCTAAGTAGTGATGCCAATGGCTTACAATTGGCTTGAATCAGTAGTGACTTTGCACATGCAGTTTTGCAAAAACTCAATACAAATGTGTTTGGCAGGAATTTGTGGTGGTTTGGCATGAATTGAACACGCTGAGTGTGGCTGACACCTTTGAACGCAGTAAGTTTGACTGTTGAGTATGTTTATGGTGAAATTCATAGCATCCCCAGCTGTGAGACAGTTTCTGTTTGTCATGAGCACTGTTCCCTCTATACTGGCTTGGTCCCACTACTGTATACAGTATAATATAGTGTTGTTTATTATGCAACCTGTGCACATCAGTGGGTGCAGGTGTACCATAGCTGTGAATACATGATGCTTCACACACACACACACACATGCACAAATCAATTTTTGAATGTGAAGCCAAGTATTAGTAATGGTTGCCTGCAATCAGCAGTGGTCTAAGAACCCTAAAGCTCTAATTGTAATGTATTGAAATGATTACATGAATCACCTCATAGGACTCCCATGTTAAGCTTCGAGCCAGACCAGGGCTCCTCTGAGCGAACTTCCTATTGGTCGCTTCGTAACAGCGACCAATCAGAACGATACCATTCCCTAGGAGGGAAAGACTCTCATTGGCCTTTATCCTAGCAATCTCATTGGTTGTTATTTGTAAATAGGCGTGGCTACATTAGCCCGGTTATGTTTAAAAGGAGCATAAGCTCCCACTGTTTTCTGTTCTGGTTTCTTACTGAGTTGAGTGCTTGTTCGTTACTTCCAATAAAGCTGAATCACTTGCTGAATCACTCTAAGAGTCCTTTGTTAGTGCGATCTAACAATTGGCGACGAGGATGGGATGTTAGAGCAGGTAGGCAGCCCTGCGGACATCCACACTTCGGACTCGGAAGAAAGCGAGCAGAGCACAGCAGCCGATCCGGCGGAGGCGCCATCAGCTCCGGTGCCCAAGTCTCCCCCGATGGCTGGAAGCCAGAAGTTCGAGTGCTTCGAACCCTCCTCAGAAGACTGGGACTCCTACCTGTCCAGGTTCGAGTTCCATCTGGAGACCCACGACATCACCGATGAGGCGAAGAAACGGGCATGCCTCCTGAGTTCCTGCGGGAAGGGGACCTTCGACATAGCCAGGTCGTTGGTGGCCCCAACTGATATAAAGACTGTCACCTACGCTGACATCACGGAGAAGCTTAAGGCTCACTATTCTCCACAACCGTCGGAGATCGCCTGCCGGCACGCTTTTTACAAGCGGAACCAGGCCGGAGGCGAGACCATCGCAGATTTCGTGGCGGCCCTTCGCAAAGCCGCACGGCCATGTAATTTCCACAACGTGGAGGAAGCCCTCAGAGACCGTCTCGTCTGCGGTCTCAAAGATGAAAGGCTGCAACAGAGGCTGTTCGCCCGCACCACCCTGACCTGGGCAGTGGCCTACGAAGAGGCCGTGGCCGCGGAAGCAGCGGAGAAGTCCACGAAGGAGGTCCGCCAGCGGGTGGCAGAGCCCAGTATACACGCTCAACGAGACAGCGAGGGCGAAGACGCGGATGATGACGTCAACGCGGTTCGAGGCAAGCGGACCCCAGCGAAGACTACCAACGTCAAGCCTTGCTCCGGTTGTGGCGGGAAGCACCAGCGCGGCTCCTGTTGGGCTCGTGATGTCGACTGCAGAGCGTGTGGGCGGCGTGGTCATCTGGCCAGAGTCTGCAGATCAGCGAAGAAGGATCCCTCAACTAACAACCGGTCAGCGCAGAGGGGCACTCCAGTCAGCACCCAAGGCAAGACCCGTTCCTCAGCATCGGAAGCAAGCTGCCAGTTGACGGCGACCTTGTCGAGCGCATCGGCCGTAAATCGCACCAGCAGCCAGGGCAAGATCACCGTGACTCCACTCCTCGACGGCCGACCCTGTACAATGGAGGTGGACTCAGGATCGTCCGTGACGGTGATTTCTGCCGCGTCCTGGCGCCAGTTGTTCCCGAACCGAAGCCGGCGGCGGCTCCAGCCTGCGGGAACCAGAGTGTCCGACTTCCAGGGCAACCGAATTCCCTTGGCCGGACGGGACTCTGTTACTGTTGAGTATAAGGGGAAATGTGTTAAACTGTCATTCCTGATTGCAGAGGGAGACCGGGTTAACCTGCTAGGGTTAGATTGGTTTGAGCCATTGGGCATCGGTATTTCTGGGATTAACAGGATGTCTGAAAATAAATGGGGCATGCTGTACGACCTGTTCCCTGATGTATTTGCCGAAGGGTTGGGAAGGTACAAGGGCCCCCCGGTTGCGTTTGACTTAGATCCGTCAGTCAAACCTATTAGGTTGAAGTATCGGAAAGTACCTGTGTCTCTCAAACATAAGGTGGAAAAAGAGATTGACAAACTAGTTGAGCAAGGGGTTTTAGAGCCAGTACCATACAGCAAATGGGAGACCCCGATCGTAACCCCTGTCAAATCAGATGGGTCCATACGACTATGCGCCGATTACAAATGTACGATTAACAAGGCGCTGCAGCAACATTCGTACCCGGTCCCGGTAATAAGCCACATTTTGGCTTCCCTGGGGGGTGGCAAGATTTTCGCCAAATTTGACCTGGCCCAGGCATACCAGCAGTTGCCTGTCACCCCGGAGGCTGCCGAGGCCCAAACAATTGTAACCCACCAAGGGGCTTTTAAAGTGAACAGGCTGCAATTCGGGGTCAACGTAGCACCTGGGATTTTTCAGGGCCTCATGGAACGTCTACTAAGGGGGGTACCTGGCACAGTGCCCTATTTTGACGACGTGCTGATTGCGGGCGGGTCTGAACAGGAACTACTGGACCGGGTTAAAGAGGTCCTCAGGCGTTTTCAAAATGCCGGCCTCAGAGTTAAGCGCTCAAAATGCACGCTCGGGGTGGAAAGTGTGGACTTCCTGGGGTTTCGCATTGACGCAGAGGGAGTCCACCCCACGGATGAGAAGGTATCTGCAATCCAAAACGCCCCCAGGCCGGTGAGTAAGAAGGAGCTCCAATCCTTTTTAGGACTCCTGAATTTTTATCATGCGTTTTTACCGCATAAGGCATCAGTGGCGGCCCCTTTGCACGCGCTTTTGCACAAGGAGGCAAAATGGAAGTGGGGGCAGGCCGAGGAAAAGGCTTTTGTGGGAGTCAAGGAGCTGCTGACATCTAATGCCGTACTCACGCATTATGATGAACACAAGCTCCTGGTGTTAGCTGCTGACGCTTCACCGTTTGGAGTAGGCGCAGTTTTAAGCCATCTGATGCCTGATGGGAGCGAAGCGCCTATCGCTTTTTATTCTAGATCACTATCTGCGGCAGAGCGGAACTATGCCCAGATAGACAAGGAGGGTCTGGCGTTGGTAGCGGCTGTCAAAAAGTTCCATGATTTTATTTTTGGCAGACGATTTTTGCTGGTCACTGACCACAAGCCGCTACTGGGGATTTTTGCGCCCGATAAGCAATTGCCAAACATCATGTCCCCACGCATGCTTAGATGGGCGATATTTTTGCAGGCTTATGATTTTGACTTAGAGCACCGGCCTGGGAAAGCGATTGGGCATGCGGATGCCCTCAGCCGGTGCCCGGTGCCGGACATTGGCGCAGACCCTGCCCCCGCCTGTGAGGTCTTGGCAATTGAGGAGCTTCCTCGACCCCCGGTATCATCCAGGGACATTGCAGCACACACGGCCAAGGATAGCGTGCTGTCCCGAGTATTAAACTGGGTTTGGAGGGGGTGGCCGGTTGGAAGCGTTGAACCGGAGTTCGGCCCTTACAAAAGCCGTCAAAATGAACTATCCATTTCTAAGGGCTGTGTATTATGGGGGAACAGGGTGGTGGTTCCTGACAAACTCAGGACGAGAGTGTTAGAGTCGCTGCACGAGGGTCACCCCGGTATGGTACACACCAAAGCGTTGGCCAGAGGGTATGTCTGGTGGCCGGGGCTGGACAAAGAGATCGAAGAATGGGTACGAGGGTGTCCCAAATGCCAGCAAGTCAGACCCGATCCCCCACAAGCTACACCCCAAGGCTGGGAGTCATCTGGTAAACCCTGGGCCAGATTGCATATAGATTTTGCTGGCCCTCTCCAAGGGCAAATGTTCCTAATTGTGGTGGACGCTATGTCCAAATGGCTGGAGGTCGTGCATATGAAATCGACCACATCACTTGCTGTGATCCATGCGCTCCGCCGACTTTTTGCCACCCACGGGTTGCCTGACGTCATCGTCAGTGACAACGGGCCTCAATTTGTGTCTGAGGAATTTAGGCTCTTCCTCACGAGTAATGGCATACGCCAAATGACTTCGGCCCCTTTCCATCCGGCATCTAATGGCCAAGCCGAACGGATGGTCAGGACGGCCAAAGAGGCCCTGGGTAAAATGGACGAAGGGGACTGGAGCCAGAGGCTGGGCTCCTTTCTTTTGCTGCAGCACACCACCCCCTGTAGTGCTACAGGCCGTAGTCCGGCCGAATTGTTAATGGGGCGGAGACTCACGACCCGTTTGAACCGAATGCACCCAGACCTCACTGAAGAGCAATCCGAGCGTACCACGGCGCAACCGAAGGTGCGCATGTTTGAAAAAGGGGACAAGGTTTTTGCACGGAATTATGCAAACGGGCACTTATGGCTTCCTGGGGTTATATCCGACTCTGTGGGTACTCGCATGTATGTGGTGCAGTTGACTGACGGTCGAATCTGGCGGCGCCACATAGATCAGTTAAGGAGACGTTGGGCTAGGGACAGCGCTGACTCTCCGACGGCTGAATCCCCTGATGTCGAGTGGACACCCCCAGAGCAGGCGGTGAGTACCGAAAGGCCCGGTACTGTCCCCGAGTCAGGGCAGAACCCTGTGTGCGGGGCTGAAATCCCAGTAGAGTTGGTGCCTGAACCAGGCTGTAGCGAACCCCACAGTGACTCACAACCTTGTGTGCCTATAGAGCCTGCACCGCTTCGCAGGTCTCAGCGTACGCGGCAGATGCCGACTTATCTAAAAGACTACGATTGTAATAAAGTATTTTGGAACGGTTGATGTACAACAGCATGACTTGAATGTATGTAAATAATAAAACAATTGGGATGATGGCTTAACTTAGGGGGGAGGAATTGTAATGTATTGAAATGATTACATGAATCACCTCATAGGACTCCCATGTTAAGCTTCGAGCCAGACCAGGGCTCCTCTGAGCGAACTTCCTATTGGTCGCTTCGTAACAGCGACCAATCAGAACGATACCATTCCCTAGGAGGGAAAGACTCTCATTGGCCTTTATCCTAGCAATCTCATTGGTTGTTATTTGTAAATAGGCGTGGCTACATTAGCCCGGTTATGTTTAAAAGGAGCATAAGCTCCCACTGTTTTCTGTTCTGGTTTCTTACTGAGTTGAGTGCTTGTTCGTTACTTCCAATAAAGCTGAATCACTTGCTGAATCACTCTAAGAGTCCTTTGTTAGTGCGATCTAACACTAATAGTTAGGAAAAAATAGTTGGCACTTTCAGATGCATTGATACCAAAACAAAATTTTGTCTTTTCAGCTGTGAACTTAACCACTATTTAAAGTATAACAATTATTTCTCAAGCTTCCCCCCCCCCTTCATATTATGCATTTAGATGGAAGAATACTGCATAATTTTCATGGTATATTGTAGCCTTTTTCATTTCAAAAGGCAGAACAAAACTGTTTTAAAAACAGCAAACACCAGCTGAAGGCTTGCATGGTTACACAACCTAATTATCAGCCCTCCACAAACTCTGAAAGCATGGCACAGTGAATAAATGTATCACAGAACTGTAAAATGCCTGCCTGATATTAATACATTTTGCACTTTGAAAGTAATTAAAAATAAAGCGCCCATTTTGGCCTGCATTTTAAGAAAGAATGAAATTTTAGAAATGGTTAAGGAAGAAAAAATATGAAATTGCGAGAATGCATTAGGAAAAGAGTCCGCTGTTTTCTAAGACAAATGAGAAAATTAGCTTTTTTTCATTTCTCTTTGCAGTGCAAAAGCTAAAGAAGGAACAGCTGTTGTGCGCAAAATTGTTCCAGTCTGTTAAAGAGTTAGGTAGCACTGCAAAATTTAACTTCAGTAGATTCTGAGCCTCTCTCTTGACTGAGGTGTACCTGAAAATGTATCTACTCATTACTTGCACAACTGAGTTATGGCCTAGTGATAGACATGATAGAGAAGTGTACCCTTTACTTTTCAAATTTTATACTGTCATATATTTAAGTATAACAAATTACAGTTGGTCGCTACCAGCATTTTAACTTGTCCAAGAAGGAGGAGGGGGCCTGTTTGACCACTAGGGTTGCCAAGTCTATTTACCTTGGCGGCGGGGGAACCTCACCGGGCTCCGGAAGCTCTACGCCGATGTGTGTGCATGCCGCCAGCACGTCACAGAAAGTGACATGCTATGTCACTGACGTTGAGGGCGTGGTCCCAATCGTCAGAGGGAAAACCATTGAGTTTTCCCTCCGATGATCGGGGCCACGGCCCCAACATGAGCGACGTGGTTGCATCACCTCTGATGATGCAGCCACACTGCGCTTCGGGGGGCGGAGTTCCCCCGGGGCCCAATTCCGTGGTGGTAGAAATCGGGCCTCCAAAGCGGGGGTTTACCTGCCCCCCGCCCCCACTTGGCAGCCCTATTGACCACCCCCCACTCTCACCCCAACAGCTGTGAAAGGGAACGGGGAACCTACGTAAAGAATCAGCCACATAGCATGGATCTGGATTAAGGTGGGGAACTAGTGGAAATACTGGTATAAAGGGATGAAAACACACAATGGGTATATTAAATTTGAATAACTTGTGTGTATGTGCTACTGGACTCTTGGTCTTTTATTGTGTGTATGTGTTTGTTAACTGCTTCCAAGTCTCCTCCAACTCATAGTGAACCTATAAATCAATATCCTCTAAAATGTGCTATTGTCAACAGACTTGCTCAGGTCCTACAAACTAAGGACCATGGCTTCCTTGATTGAAAGAGTCCATCTCATATTGGGACTTCATCTTTTCCTGCTGCCTTCAACTTTTCCTAGCATTATTGTCTTTTCCAGTGACTCCTGGACGTCACCAAAGTATGATAGCCTCGGTTTAATCATTTTAGCTTCTAGGGAGAATTCAGGCTTAATTTGATCTGGAACCCACTTTGTCTTTTGGGTGGCCCATGGTATTTGTACAATTCTCCTCCAATACCACATTTCAAATGAATCAACTTCCTGCCAGCTTTCTTCCTTGTCAACTTTCACACCCATACAGAGTAATAGCTATGGCATTAATTAACTTGATGTTGGTTGCCAGCAACACATCTTGAATATTCCGTGTAGCTACAAATAGATGAAAAGTAGTTTCACTGTCTATATTAAGCTCATTAAAAGTATTACAGAATAATTGTAGGTCCTATAACACCAATCATCTTCTTCAACAGCCATTCTTTCTCTCCCATTCTCTGTTTATTTGAATCGTTAAAACCATATTGATTTTTGATATACAAAATATTATCTACCAGACAAAATGGTCAGATCACGAGTCTGGTTTTAGTTATGGCTCTTATTTTCTATATAAATGTTTAGCAGTCCCATCTTGAAGGCCTGTGTCATGTAATATCACATAACACAACATGTTAGGTAAATGTCATCTATACCTAAGCGCTAATAAAGTGCTGCTTTTATAGCAAAAGGCAGTCAAATGTAAATATGTTGCTATTTTTGCTATGATGAGGTAATTGTACTGTGTAATATTTGGGTTGCCCAACTCTAAACATAGAAATGGAAATAGTTACAGAAAAGGAGTGGATTTGAGAATCACATTGAGAATGATTTATTTATTTATTCAAACTTTTCCCCCACCCTCCCAGCCGAAGCCGGCTCAGGGTGGCTTACAACAAATAATCACATAAAAAACATAAATTACAATTAAAACAGTTCTAAAACCATAATAAAGTGCTAGTGATACCACCAGGCAACTCTGGGATTCACTGGGCAGGTGTTATTCCACTCAGTACCTGAGGAGCCTTCATGAAGTTTGCATTCATGTCCTTTTCAGAAGTCGGTTTCTTTTGCTCCTGGGAAAAAAGGTTTCCAGCTTTTGCATGGACATGCAGGTTGCTGGGATTCCCTTGTGTTAGGAAGGTTCCATTCACTTCTCTCTCTCTCTCTCTCTCTCTCTCTCTCTCTCTCTCTCCAAACTCTTTTGCACCTTCAGGCTTCCAAGGAGAAGTTCCAGACTTCCAAGGAGAAGATCCGGACCAGACTATGTGCTGGTGGCACATAGATTCACATAGGAGCTCACATACAGAGCTGCTGTTTATCATCATGCTTCAAATTTTGCCATGAACACATTTGACAGTTGAACTTAATCATATTGGAAGTTGTTGATCAGATGTGCGTTTATCACCCAATCTGCTCACTTCATACTGAACACACACTAAGTCCTGCTGGACTGGCTTGTATTGGTCTTTCCCAAAGGTGTGCATGCTGAAAGGTGCTGCTGATGCAAACTATCAGTGACCATTAGAGTTCTAATCCACCCCCCCCCCAATTACCTGTGAGGAAGGGTGAAACCTGGCACAGTTAGAGACCAGACTGTCCATATCTTGACCTTTGTTCTATTTTAACATTCCTGAAATACAGTGATGGGGGTGGGTGGGTTTGAATTAGAAGCCCACTCCAGAGAGCAAAAGCAATGGATCCATGCTTTCTGTGCAATGTGTGGACATGGATTTGATATGTGAGCTTACAATGCATTTTGAGTAGAAATCATGAAGAGCCATGATTTTCACGGAACTCCCTATAGACCAAGATACAATACAGTGGCAGTTTTGCTTTATCTTGCCTTATCTATGCATTCAAGAAATCTATTAAAATAATCTTGATCTGACTTTTATTCTACCCCCTCCCCAAATGCTGCAATGTGTGTGTGTGTGGGGGGAATAGAAGTTTGTTCCCAGAGAATGGGTAACTAATAACCTCCCTCATTGTCTGGGGAAGCCTGCAGTGTTTCAGCCTTCTCAAAACACAGCATTTTTTTTTGGGGGGGGGGAGTATTAAAAGGCCACTCCTAATTGAGCTGAGAATGGGTTTCTAATCAACCCTAACCCAAAATTGCTCTATTTGGGAAGGGCAAAACACGGCACACTTAAAAATCTGAAGCCTATGTTTGGCATGTGTTCAGTTTGTGAGAATGCTCATGCACAAAAAAATCAGTTGTGGTATGTTTAGGAAGGAATACAGTGAGGCAGCCTTGGAACACCAATGGACAGATTGACAACCTGTTGACCCAAATGTTGAAGAAGCAGGTCCCTGTTCATGACTGCTGGACAGGACGAGAGCCCAAACGGTCAGGTGTTCAGGCATTTCTAATCTAATTGTCATTACGGTGAGTGTAGGACTCTTGTTTGGGTCAGTTGGTTGATTGCAGTGGGGTGTGTGTGTGTGTAATCAGGTTCTTTAAGCTATTGATGGGGAGAGCGAGAGAGTAATATAGATAGCAGTTAATCTCTCCTTTTCTGACACAACCTTAATGGTACATTTAAAAGCAATTTGCTTTGTCTTAAATTGCTTCTAAATATACTTTCAGTAATGCTACAGTTGAATATTAAAGTTATTTTACATATTCACTGGAAATCAGGCATTTTTATGCTAGCTGATGGGGAAATAAAAGCAAGAGTGTTTTTCATCTTGCAGTGCTGTAACAAAACCAGTGCCTTAGGTAAAGTGAAACTTGGCTTTCTTTTGTTTCAATAGCAGGAGGACTAACATTCATCCTTATGGAATCACTGAGCTTTCCAAGGGAACTTGCTTGCACACAAGGTTGTAAACATCATGGAGTGATCTAGTAAAGCATGGTGCTTTTGAGAGCTGGTGTAATCATAATGGCTAGGAGAAAGCTGTGATCTGGGAGATCACTCTGGTTTAAATGTCAGCAGTGCCACAAAAGCCACTGTGGCTTTTGGCAAGTCATTCTTTCTCATCCCCCCTCCTGTCAGCTATGTGGAGATGTTTGCTTGAGGCTTACAGTCTGATTCTGGTAGCAGATGAACACTTCTGTCAATGAAGGGGGGGCATTTCAGGCAACTCCCCCTCCTACTGCAAACTCCCATTTTGCTTCCTACACTGTTCATGAGAGTACCCTGAAACCCATGAACATATTAGGGGATGGGGGGTAGGGTTCCCAGCCTCCAGGTGGGGCCTGGGGATCTCCTGCTTTTACCACTGATCTCCAGCTGACAGAGATCAACTCCCCTGGAGAAAATGGCTGCTTTGAAGGGTGGACTCTATGGCATTGTGCTATGCTGAGGCCCCTCCCCTCCCCAAACCCCACCCTCTCCTGGATCCACCCCCAAAGTCTCCAGGTATTTTACAAGCCACACCTGGAAACCATAAAGGGGGAGGGCTCAGTAGGCTGCAAAGATGGAAAGCCCTGCACTGCTCCATTTGTGAATTTCATGGGGCACAAGTTAATAACACTGACCTGCAGGATTGAATGGTTCTCATTTGCACACACTGAGGAGACAGAACGACGGCCAAGAATATTGGCTTAGAGATATTATCCTTGATGAGTGCTGGCTCCTTACTATTTACCTGCCTGTTTTACAGTCTTTATTTGGAACCTCACCCGGTAGTGAATTATTTAAAACCTGCCTGGCCTTGAAAAGATCTTTAACTTTTTATATGTGTGCAACACGGTTTAGACCACTGAAGAAGGCCCTTAGGGCCGAAACGCATTTGGCTTAGTGGTTATATATTTGTATGTGAAACCATTGTTGACATCTTGTAATCGCCGTACATGGAACTCTAATATGTATGTACAGGGGTCATTTCGTAGAAAAAGAGCTAGGGGGACTCATTAGCATAACTCATTAGCATATGCCACACCCCCTGACATCAGGGGCCCGGCGGTGGACCTGCAAGGCCAGCGGGAGTGTGAGGAAGCCCCGCAAAGGCCCTCCCTGGCCCCAGGCAGTCAGGGGTGGGGAGAGGCGGGGAGGAAGCAACTTACCCTCCCTCTTCTCCTGCCTCCTCCTGGCTGAATGAGGGCTGGAAGCGGGGTGGCCGGAAGCAGGGGGCGGGGCTTCGCCATGTGCCCCGCCCCCTGCACCTCACCCGGGGGGACTGCGTCCCCCTACGTCCCCCCCGAAATGACCTCTGTGTATGTAAGATTTTATTGTATATGGCGATTGGCCTTTACAATACAAAATTGCATTCAAACAGTACTTATGATTTAAAACACTACATTCAGAATAAAACTCAATTATGCAACTAAAATGTCAAAATTACAGCAATTTGAAATTATAAAAACATGGCATCAGTACTCATTATAAAACATTTCTAAGGGCCACCTTGGATCTAACTTTCCTAGCAGCATGCACCTTGTGTGAGACCAAAGGATTTGTATCTGACAAGAGAAAGATCAACTTTTCGCTGTCAGGTAAATTGTGCATTTGGCTTAAGATTCTGAATAGGAATCTGCATCTGAGGTCTGAGTATAAAGGCCAAATTATTATATAATGGAATAAATCTTCCACAGAGGTTCAGCATACACAAATGCGTTGTTCCTGTGGTAACGTACAGTACCTTCCAGACAGCACTTTGGTGGGCATAGACTGAAAGCCAAGTGCGGTGAATGCTGCTCTTAGGCTGTGTATTGTGATATCTGTCAAGTAGTGTGCTCTTAAATGGTCTTTCTTTATCCTTTGGTACCACGGTGCAGATTTTGACTGATTTATTAACATGTTGTCTAATAGAGCATCCTCACTGTATATCCATTGACACAGATCCCGAGTGTTCGAAAAGGATCTAAGTAAGTCATCTGGCACAGTATATCGGGAAATAATGTTATAGAATTCAACATGAGTTTTATCTTTGCTTAGTATATTGCAATAACTGATTTTGCTAAGTGTTTCATTTGGCAGCTGTTGATATTTCAACTTCGATTTCAGGATTGCTATGTGAGCTCAAGCCCTGAGTGAGGGGAGGCCTATTTCTGCTCTCATTAGGGCCGCAGATGAGCCCTTCGGTAGTACCAATAGCCGCCTCAGAAAAAGATTTTGCAGTGTCTCCAAGCTGGTCAATGCTTGCTCCTTCCATCCCCAAAGTTCTATCCCATACAGTATATGAGGTACAACTTTAGTAATGAAAAGTTTAACGGCTGGATCTATTAGGAAGCCCCCTTTTGTTCGATAAAATCTCAATATTACTCCCAATGTCTTAGTTGCTGTTGTTTTAATAGAAGCTACATGGGCATTCCAATTCAATGTTTCACTAAATATTAAACACAAGTATTTATAGATCTTACACTGTTGTATTGAATATTCCAAATATGTTTTTTGGGCCAGCAACTCGAATAGTGTATTTTTTTTAAATTTTTCATGTATGTATGTTGTTGTTTAATGTTTATCTGGTGCACTGTGTGATAAATATTTATATTATTTTCATGTTCTTGCTACTCAACCTTTTGAGTACCCAACTTGTTTCACTAAAGTGCCTGCAGTCTTGGAAAGACATTTCCCTTGTGTGCAGCAAGTATGGTGAGTGCTTTCTGAATCTAGAATGGGAAGAACTGGACTTTCATTGAATTTCTAAAGTAGGACTCTCCCAGCACAAATCTTCACTCCTGGATTTTGGTATTTCTTATGCGTTCTACACAGCAGTGGTTCTTATGAAAGGTGAATAGATAGGAGCATCTGTGAATATAATGCAGCTTTACTTATGTTATGATCAGCAGGGAATTGATTTACCATCTACATAAGTGAGAAATGGATTGCATTTCAGCTACAACCTGGCAGGTTCACAGAAGACTCTAGTGCATCTGTGGCCAGACAGAGTAGACAACAGGGTGTAGACTTTCCAATTTCCCGGGGGGGGGGGCTGGGGCTGGGCCAGAGGCATTGCTGTGCTAGGAGCAAGGGTGGCTCCCGGGGGAGGCTGAGCACCTTGCTGAAAATTTCGGCGCTTCAGCCCCGCCGCCCCCACGAAGATTACGCCTAGACCAATGGTAATTGCCAACTAAACTTATTGTGATCAAACTATTTGCTTACACATCAAGTCTCATGTCTGGACTGTCTTAATGTTTTTGCTTGAAATTTGACTTGGGAGTCATGATTGCACTACCCAGCCATGGTGGAGTCAGGCCTTGGTAAATAAGCTACAGGAGTAATTTATGTGTTACAACTTGTTGTCACTTTTGCACTTGTGTATTCTGATTACAGGACTTTTTTGATTACCAGTGAAAGCATGTATCCCCCATATTCACAGTCAGGTCATTAAAGTGATCCACTTGCCGAACACAGAATCACTGGCAGTTTTGTTGTGCCTGTGCAGTCATATGCATCATATGAATATGTCAAAATAAATTGACTTTCCAGATGCTATTTCTTATATTTCCCTCTGCACTTCTGGTGCTAACTATCAGTGCAATCCTAAACAGAGTTACATCCTTCTAAGACCATTTGGATTCGGATGGACCAAGAAGGGTGCAACTCTGTTTAGAATGGCACAGCGTGGCTTGTAGTTTTTCACTTTGGCTGAGTCTGACCCTTTTAGCTGCCTTCATTACTTCCAAATTAGCTTACAACTGAGATAGATAAGCCAAGGACTTCAGGTAAGCTTACATTAAAGTAACAATGGAGCACATGCAAAATTAGTAATGGAATTTCATTCATCCTGTCTGATAGCAAGATAAGCAGGAGGCTGACTAGCCCAAAAAGGGGGCATACAAAAAGCTAAAGAAAATTGATAACATTCCCTTCTTAGAATGAAAATTTCCTCATGAATAAATCTTTTATACAGAACATGAATCATGAAGAATAGGTATACTTGGAAGAGGTTTTTTTAGAGTAATCTCTGTCTTATGAGGAAATATCAACATGTAATCAAATGAGGAAGGTTTTTTTTAATTTTTAAATGGATTTCTCAACATGCACACTGTGAATCACATAACTTCAGCTTAATAACCCTTCAGTGAATGATGTGCTTGAATTGAAAGTTCCCCTTTGCAGCACTGGAAGGTATGCCAGGTTATGGGGGGGGGATTTGACAGTGCTCATAAAATATAATTAAATAGCATTCAGTGAATCATTCTGTAAAATACTAATAAAACTAAGCAGTCAGACACACTGACAAGTCAATAAAATAGAGAATGATTTGGAGTGAAGAAAAGAAAGATTTGAAATGCTAGCAGTGAAATTTAATGCTAAAGAACTCTATTTGCTTACCTGGCTTGTGGTAGAGATTCCAAGTTAACTATAAAAGTGTCTATTGTTGATAGAGCACCCTAGAAACTGAGTAAAAGGAGAGTAATAAACAATGCTAGAGTTCTTGCAATGATTATAACCTAAGCAACATCTTCATTTTTCTCTAGCATAATATTCCTACGGTTAGTGCAATTTCTGAAAGTGCTATTAGTAATATTATGCAAAAGGTGATAACGGTTAAAAACCCCAAAGGTTCTGAAAAATGTTAAGATGCTCCTTGCATGCTCCCAAAGGACTCATTCATGTACATATCACTAGTCCTATGTGCATGATTTATGTATGAACAAATTATGTGTGGGGAACGGGGTCACATTCACTAGTCCTGCCTCTCATCTGTGTTAATGTCCAACTATATGCATTTGACAGAAAAGCCTATGCTCATAGAAACCGTATATGCATATTTTATTTTATTCCATTTATAGGCCACCTTTTTCACTGAGGCAGATTACAAATCTCTCCCTTATTATAAAAGAGTTTTGGGTGCCAGAATTCTAAAATTGGCCCCTTTAGTGTTAGGCCGAAAAAACTGCCACTCGGAAGACACTGGCTGGGTTCATTGGCTGCTTTGTGCAGTCCCGGCCAGCGTTCCAAGGTCATTTACATATGGAAGCTGATTGGACTACACTCCATTCCACACCTCAAACTCACCCCCCCCAAGGCAGTTGGAATTCTCAGTTGGGAGAGGAGAATGATGTCAGCTGCTCCCTAGGCAGGGGCTGTGTGTGTGTGTGGGGGGGGGGTTGTAAAGACAGACAGGCAGATAAACGTTGGCTGATGGTTGCCAACTCCAGGTTCGAACTCCAGGACATAGGGTTGCTAACTCCAGGTTGGAAACTTCCAGGATATTTTAGGGATGAAGCCTGCTGAGGGTGGGATCTGAGGAGGAGGAGGAAGAGGGGGACCTCAGACAGATACAATGCCATGCTGCCCACACTCCAGACAAGCTGTTGCCAGTCTCCAGGTGACAGCTGGAGAGATCTTAAAGCTTTGGTGCTACTTCAAAATTCCCCAGGAGCCCAAAACAGAGTAGTGTTTTAGAAAATCTTGAGGAATTGTTTGGTGCGTTTACGATGGGGCTCCTGGGGAACTATTGTTGCCAATCTTGGCCCA